>NW_027532232.1:158478-189258 GCF_008692635.1 Crocuta crocuta
AAAAAAAAAAAAAAAAAATCAAAGTCGGGCAATAGCAGGTCAGGTGTAAGCAGAAAGAGGAGGAGGAAGCCTACGCAAGAACTGAGGGATTGGAACAGTAAAGTGGGTGGAGCCAGTGGGCTCCACCCCCCGCCTCCTCCAGCTCCCCTACAACCTACTTTCTGCGGAGTCGTTCAGACAGGTGAGGGAGGAACTCCTAAGGCCGGTGAGAAGGGTAGGAGGGATTGGGGTTAGGGTGCAAGAAGGGGGTATGGTTCCTACCTAGAGTCTGTGGCTTCCTGATATGCAGAGTTCAGGGAATTCCTGATGGGTTGGTTTTGGGGTGCTGCTAACCAGGTGTTGCTGCTGTTGTTGCAGAGGGAACAGGAGGCTTCTCCCCACCATCCTCCCAGCCCTTGTGCTAATTACAGACAAGAAGCTTGAAATCTGAGCTTCCAGAGTGAAGGCCCATAGAGGCTGGGGTACCCTGGCAGGTGCGGAGTGTAGAGAGATTGGGAGTTATCTGGGCCTCCGTCCATTTGTAAGAGTCCCTCTCACATAGTTGTGTCCCGGTGGCTTTGTTGGGCCCACGTACATTTTCTCTGTCCAACCAGAGCATGGGCTGAATAGAGGAAATGGGAAGATGGGGTCAGACAGGGTAATGGTGCTCCTTCCCAACTTCTCTCCCCAACAGGGTCTAAGTGGGGGAAACTGGGGGTTAGGGTGGAGGTCCAATGCAGAGCAATTATAGAGAAAAGGCAGGGCTTGCCTCATTACCTGGATTCCACAGATGCTTGGTGGTGAGCACCAAGGCCCCAGGCAGGGCCAGCCAGGGCTGGGTCTTGGATGGTGTAGAAAGATAGTGCTGGAAGGGACACTGCAAGAAGAAGGAAGAAGGGAGGAAGGAAGGAAGGAAGGGCCATTACACAGGAAGTTGCATGAAAGATCCTGGGTTTCTTTCCTGGCTACTCCACACATACTGATACCCTGGGACTCTATTGATCCTAGAGAGAATTATAAAGCTGAAGGGAACCCTGGAGGTCATATATTTTGGCCATTTATTTGATTTACGACTGAGGAACCTGAGCCCCAAAAGTGTCTGATATGGTTACTTTGGAATCTGACCCGGCCAGCATGCCAGTTGCTAGTTTAGACACAATACCCGTGTGTCTTTTTGCAGGAGCCTGGGGAGGGGCCATGGTGCCAAGACAGTTGTGGGGGAGACTGGAGAAGCCGCTTCTCTTCCTGTGCTGCGCCTCCTTCCTCCTGGGGCTGGCTTTGCTGGGCACACAGCCGGACATCGCCCCTGTTGCTTATTTCTTTCTCACCTTGGGTGGCTGCTTCTTGTTTGCCTGCCTCCTGGCCTGTTTTCTGGAATGGGGGTTCCGATCAATGCAGACCGAGAACCCAGGGGCCTCAAGCAATGCACGGTGAGTTAAGGGGCGGGCAGAATTCCAGGAATACACAATGGACCCTTTTCCCTGGTGTCCCTCTCGTCTCTCAGGCATATAGCTCTGCTTCCCTGTTACTGGTATCAATGAGCGGGTGGGTGAGGGGTTAGTGGAGGGGTCTTTTGCCAACAGAAGATAGTAAAAGGGAAAAGGACTCCACTCAGGAGGCCACTAGTAATCTTATTTCTCCTCCCGCAGCGACAACGAAGCCTTTGAAGTGCCAACCTATGAAGAGGCTATGGTGTTGGAATCACAGTCCCACCCCCAAGAGCTGGATCAGCCACCCCCCTACAGCAGTGTCGTAATCCCCCCAGGACTTGAGGAAGGACAGCCCAGTGACCCAGAGGGGCCCGAAAGACCAAGACTGGAAAGGCGAGTGGGCTCGGAGGGATCTACGACCTCAGGAAACCCTGGAAGAGCTCCAATCAGCCTTCGGCTTCGGGGACCCCGGGCTGTGTCCACTGCTCCTGATCTGCAGAGCTTGGGGATGCCCCCCAAACTGGAGCCCCTTACCCCACCCCCTGCCTATGATGTCAGCTTTGGTCAACCTGATGATGACGTTTTCTTTGAAAACAACCGGACACCCCCCTAAAAGACTATGCCAGGATATATCATCTCTGTGCCAGACTCACTGATTCATTTGACCAACATTTCCCAGTGCCTGCTATGTATCGGGAACTGTGTTTCCCCGTGGGGAACTTAACACAGAGGGGAGTCAGGCTGCCCTAAGCCTTGCCCAGCTGAGATGTACATAGCACTATTGGAGTCTTCAGGTAACATTCAGTGACCTACCCCATATCCGATATTTCCCGAGTTAGACGAGTGTGAGAGGAGTGACCCAGAGAATCTGGAGAAGGAAGAAAAGAAACATCTGAGTGGCCGCTATGTTGCCTCTGTTCTGGGTGCTTCATCTTCATCTCATTTCCCAGCCTTGTGAGGTATTAGTACCCTCATCCGAAAAATGAGGATTCCAAGGGTCAAAGGAGTTTGATAATTTGCACAGGGGCACACTGCTAGTATATAGCATAAAAATGGTATTTACTCTTCTGATCCCAAAGCCTATTGTGTTTTCGATACAAGGTCATCCACAAATCTCTCGATCTCTATCTTGGGCAACTGCTGGAGAGAGGTAGGAGACTTCCTAGAGACAGAATGATGGACCAGTTGTGTCTGCGGGCAGTGTAGGCTGAGCGTGACCAGGAATGTGCCCTCTCTCCTAGATGAGCAAAGCTAATCAAAGCCGTGATAGGCCCTGCTCTCCTTAAGGGTAAGGGGCAGTTTCTGCCCAGGTGCTAAAGATCAGTCTCCAGGGCAGGGTCCCACCCCAACCGTAAGCAGTGGAGTAAACTACCCTGGATTTTAAGACTGTGGACAAGGGTCAGAAAGGATAAAACAGGAGCTTGCCAGTGATGGCGGAGTACCTAAGGCTCCCTCTTGAATCACCCACTATGAACCGCTGGAGCAACATGCACGATGTCTAACTGCTTAAGCCTCACCCCTGCGCTCGGACTGCAGCGTTTTACCGCAGCCCCCGGGGTACCGCTTGCTAAGATCCCAACAGAACACCAGATTTTCTGGAATTGTGCTTCGGCTGCAATGTAGGTTTTAGCCACTGGGAGCTGCTCGGCCATCGCTGACCCACCCTCCTCAGGGGTGCGCTCCCCACTTAGGCCTTCGTCCACTGTGTGGTATCTGTGTAACGCCTTCTAGTGCCTTCTATCTCCTCCTTACCCTGGCCCCAACAGTTCAACTTCAATAAAGTGAAAAGTCCGGCCAAACCCGTCTCAGTAACCTTGCAATGGGCGGTGAAACAGGGTGGGAGGCGCCGGGGAGGGAGCCGTGATTTCCGCGGGAACCGACGACCAATCGGATTCCGGCGTAGGACGGGGCGGTTCCTCGCCTCCCCCCGCCCCTTCCCTTTCCGCCAAGAGCGCTCTCTCACGCCATTGGACGGCGCGTCTAGCGCGAGGGCTCTGTGCCTGCGCACGCACTGGCGACGGCAGAGGCGGGGCAGTCCTCGCCTGTGGGTGGAGCTAGAAGAAGCAGCGCGCAGGCGCGTTGGGCGCCGGCGGACGGGGGAGGGACGCAGAGGGTGTGAGGGCCTTCGGTTTCTTTGGCTTGTGGGCGGTCCGCGCATAGCCCGGGAAAAGCGGTAAATGGCGGCGCCGAGCGCGGGTTTGCGGCCCGCCCTGTACCGAAAGGAGCTAATGGCCGCTGACAGAGGGCGCAGGTGAGTGAGGGAGGGTCTCGCAGGTCCTTAATTGGGCCCAGGGAAGGGAATGCGCATCATGGCCCTGTCGCCCCCTCCCCTCGGAGCCCCTGGAAGCGGCCGTGTCCGCCCGTGCAGCCCAGGGTGGGAGGCCAGGCTGGAAAGGCCAGGCTGAGCCCCCGAGGGGCGCGCGAGCGGCGGGCTTCCTCCTGGCCCTGTCCCCCCTGAGCCGACTTCCCCAGCCTGCTTTGTCCAACCCCAGGGGGCTCTGAACATGAGGAGCTCTCCGGTCCTGCCAAATCTCGGCTTCTCTTATAGATTCTCCATCCTTTCTTTCCCCGAACTCCTGTATGAGGAACTTTGCTCTGTCCCCTTAAAAGCGGATGACACCTGCAGACCTCGCAGTTCTCCCTGATGTGCATTTGATTTGGCTTGACTGTATCATGACACGTATTGCTTTGGGTATCATGTTCAGGTTTCCAAAGCAGTGGACACGGGCTCAGGGTTTGAGTACTTGGAAAGGACAAGGTGGTTCCGAGACTCCGAGTGTGACTCCGCCTCTGCCCCACTTCTATCATTTCATGGCAGGCATCACCCTGGATAGNGAACCCACGAACCGCGAGATCACGACCTAAGCGAAAGTCGGACGCTTAACCGACTAAGCCACCCAGGCGCCCCCCTGGATAACATTTTAATGCCTCGTGGTCCAGACCCCGAAGATTAATTTAGGACTTTGGTGCCAGATCCTAAAGAAAGACACAAAATCAAGACTTAAGAATTCCCTTTGGTCCTTTTCTCCTTTCCCTTCCTCCCCTTCCGTCTGTGTCCTGAAGTTCTAGATGATTATGATTACTTTGGGAAAGTCCACAATTGTGACTTTCGCCCTAAAGTGGAATGCAGCAAGGAGCAGGTGTGTGGAGAATGGATCATGCTTGGGATTGAACCTAATGAGTTACTGATTGAAAATTTAAGCCTAGAAGTTGAAAGAATTAAGAACTGGGAGTTAGTGAATTCTGAGTATGGATGAGATTGAATAGGCAGAGGCCCTTTGGTGGGGAGGGCTCCTAATGGGATGTCAGCATTCAAGGGCAGGCTAAAGATCTTGTGAAAGAACAGGAACAGTCTCTGGAGAGAGGAACTGGAGAGAATAGTATCAGGGAAACCAAGAGAGGAGAGTTTGAAATGCTGCTGGTAAACTAAGGGAAGAAAGGAGTAAACCTGCTCCACCAGCGATATGTATCCTAAGGAAGTAAATACCAGCATCTCCAGCTGTGATGTCTTGCGGTTGGCCTGAAACACTTACTTTTACCGGAGTTTCATATGCGCCATCATTGTTACCAGTTTGGTATTTTCTAAGGTGATTCTTTTTTTTAATTTTAAGATATCTATTCATCCACTCACTAATGTATTATTTAAGACAGAGAAAATGAGCAGGGGAGATGGACAGAGGGGGAGAGGGAATCTCAAGCAAGCCCCACACTCAGCACAAAGCCCGATGCAGGGCTTGATCTCACAACCCTGGGATCATGACCCAAACTGAAATCAAGAGTCAGACACTCAACTGACTGAACCACTCAGGCACCCTAAAGATTTTTTTATTTTAATTTTTTTAAAGTTTATTTCAAGAGAGAGCACAGGAAGGGCAGAGAGTCCCAAGCAGGCTCCACACTGCAGGCTAAGCCTGACACAGGGCTCAATCCCACGACTGACTGTGAGATAATGACCTGGGCCAATATCAAGAGTCAGACACTTAACCGACTGAGCCACCCAGGTGCCCCAGATTTTTTCTTTTTAAAGTAATCTCTGCACCCACTCTGCACCCAATGTGGGGCTCAAACCCACAAACCCGGGAACGAGAGTTGCGCACTCTACTGACGGAGCCAACCAGGTGCCCCTAAGGTGATTAAATAAGGTTTTTGATTTCTTTAGATGTTTTGTAGCGGGTTTCTACGGAAGGTTTGGGTCATAGGCGTATTTCTCATAAACAGAAACCTGAAGTTTAAATGGAGTTTCAAACATCACTGCCCCAGACTCTAACCTTAACCTATGTTGGCCACTTCCAACGTTGGGAATGTTTTGCTAATCACTTCCTCTGCCTTAAGATCCCACATGCCAGCCTCTTTGGTCTCTTAGCTCTTCCAGAACTCTGCTTTTCCCGCCTTTATAAATCTCTAACCCAGAGTTAAGCCAAGTGCATCCTATAAATGTATAGTATTTGACTGATCCTAAGATGCACATTCCTCACTCTCCCCACACACACATTTTAACATCTTTGAAATCAGCATGCATCTTTAAATAAGCTTTAAAATTATGAAGCTGTTATCTCATCCCTTTCCCGCTGTCATCAGGCCCTTACTGTTGTCATCCTTTTGGGAACTCCCTAAGGCTGGTGAGCTGGGGGTTAACATAAACTAGGCACAGTGAAGATACATATTGGAAATGGGATTTATAAAATTCATAAGCGGGGGTGCCTGGGTGGCTCAGTCAGTTAAGCGTCCGACTTCAGCTCAGGTGTGATCACACGGTTCATGGGTTCAAGCCCCAGCCAGCTCAGAGCCTGGAGCCTGCTTCAGATTCTGTATCTCCCTCTCTCTCTGATTTCCCCTGCTCATGCTGTCTCTCTCTCTCTCAGAAATAAATTTTTAAAAACATTTTAAAAAATTTATAAAATTCATAAGCAGAAGTTAGTCTCTTTCCAAACCAATAACAAAACCAAAAAATCCTTGAAATAAAGACATCTCTATTAAGTTAAATTACCAAAACAATTTCACCTTTATGCTTTAACTCTTTAAAGTGATCTCAGGTTATATTGATTGTGTTTGTCATTGGTATTTACTGTGACTTTCTGTCATAGTTTCTACTTACCCAGTTCTTATTTCTAACATCATTTTGTCACAGAAACTTAAGTTTTAAAAACCATAGGTAAAATTGGCATAAGGGGGCTACAGAGTATGTGCGTGTGTGCGCCTGTCTCATTTATTTCCTGTTAAAGCCAGTGATTGGCTTGAGCTTTTGCCATTGCATTAAATTATTTTATTCCTCACCCAGAATCATTTTAAACATATCACTTTTAGCAGCCTAGATAAACAATACAAAAGGTTTTCTGGAATAATCTCCTAATTAAAAACATTTTTTTAAAAAATATTTATTTTTGAGAGAGAGAGGAACAAAACACGAATGAGGGAGGGGCAGAGAGAACACACACAGAATCTGAAACAGGGTCCAGGCTCCAGGCCCAGCCCCGATGCGGGGCTCAAACCCACGAACTGCGAGATCATGACCTGAGCTGAAGTCAGACACTTAACTGACTGAGCCACTCAGCCACCCCTGGAATAATCTCTTAATTAAAATCGGTCTGTCAGAGGAATATTTCTTCTCATAAATATATGTGTGCTTCTGTGTGTATCATTTTTGTCAAGATACGTATTTCCCTCCCCTAGACTGACTATTCATCTCAGAAGATGGTCTCAGTTGAACATACTCCATAAAAAATTATACATTATTTCCTTATGACCAGTTACTGCTCAATACTGCTTTGATTTTAACCAGATCCAATAAAATAAGCCTAATATTGGTTATTGCAGGTCCCATTCGTTTTGTTCTCTCTACCCATACCTGTTCCACTCCACTCTTGTGCCAAATCTTGTACCTGACAGCCTTTCCCTCTGCCTTTAATCTGCAGGATATTGGGAGTGTGTGGCATGCATCCTGACCATCAGGAAGCACTGAAAAAGAACCGAGTGGTGCTGGCCAAACAGCTTTTGCTGAGTGAACTGTTAGAACACCTCCTAGAGAAGGACATCATCACTTTGGAAATGAGGGAGCACATTCAGGTATTCGTAAGCAAAAGAAAAACACCAAATAAACAAATTGGTCGTGGGAACGTGACAAAGTGTGGCAAGGATGTTGAGCCTTGCTAGGGAAATGAAAATGCCCTTATACCTTAAAGCCTTAAACAGAAAAGACATGTAATTTAAGAACAATAGGAAAGACCTCCCACCATACATGTATTTTTCCTGTAAAAGGATTCTTGAGATTACGAGGAAGGTCGTCTGGAGAGAGAGAATTATAGCTGGATAGGTAAATATGACTTCATGTTGTATTCTTTTATCTTAGGCCAAAGTGGGCAGTTTCAGCCAAAATGTGGAACTTCTCAACTTGCTGCCCAAGAGGGGTCCCCAGGCCTTTGATGCCTTCTGCGTGGCCCTGAGAGAGACCAAGCAGGGTCACCTGGAGGATCTGTTGCTCACTACACTGTCTGGTCTTCCGCATGCAGTCCCGCCGGTATGGAGCCCTAGACGTGTGGTGTGTTGCAAAGGATTCGTTTGGTGGGAAAGGAATTTTTGAGACAGGGTTGGGGAGACTAGATGATGGTTTTATTCAGACTGGACCATCTCCCTAAGGCCTGGCGTGATGGGTCCTGATTTCTTACAGTTGAGCTGTGACAACGACTGGAGTCTCCCCTTCCCGATGTGTGAGTCCTGTCCCCCTCACAAGCAGCTCCGCCTGTCTCCAGGTGAGAATCAATGGCATAACACATCCTGCAGATTGGCTTTTCTCTTGACTGGTATCTGACTTTGCCCTAGCACGATTCCTATTTATATTCATACCAGGAACAGTCCCCTCGGTGAATTCGTTAGGGACTAGCAGGAAAGTTTAAATGGGGTGTTGGTTGGGCTTCGGCCTTCCATCACAGATGACTTTTCTACAGCACTCAGCCCTTAGCGCAGGTACTGGTAGGAAAATCCTACCTGAGTGGCCTGGCTCCTTAAAGCTCCTTACTTTAGAATGAGCAAAGACTACATTTTAGGCCACTAGCCCGCTGACTGAGTAGCCTATTGATTGGAACAAGGCTTTTATCAGATATCCCATTCAGTGGATTAAGTACCTACGGTATGTGGGCAGATAATCCAGCAGAGAGCAAAAGCACATAGGGTCTCTGCCTTCCTGGATTTTATAATTTTGGGGAGTGAGTGAAACCACTAATTACTAAAACCCCAGCTCAGCAGGGTGCCTTAAGTTATAAGGAAGTACTGGGATTCACGCATAGATTGCACACTAGTTTTTGGCTCTCTGTGCCACAGATGCTGTGGAACACTCCCTAGACGATGGAGATGGTCCTCCCTGCCTTCAGGTGAAGGCTTGCACTCCCGAGTTTTATCAAACACACTACCAGCTGGTGAGTCCTGCAGAATGCAAGATGAAGAATTGGGAAGTGGGATACCCTTCCTGGACATCTGAACTTATTTTGCGTGTATATCTCCTTCCTGCTTTATTAGTTAGAAAATCATTACTGATTGGTTATCTTCTCTGGGCATTTCTCTATATTGATCTGGTGGGGTTAACAAAAATATGGTGGCTTTGTATTTTTGAAATGTGTTGTTTTTTTTGGTTTGGGAGACATAGTTTCTGTCCATAGGAAGCTCTAATTGGCCTCCCCCACACCCCCATCCTGCCCCAGGCCTATAGGTTGCAGTCTCGGCCTCGTGGCCTGGCACTGGTGCTGAGCAATGTACACTTCACTGGAGAGAAAGACCTGGAATTTCGCTCTGGAGGGGATGTGGACCACAGCACTCTGGTTACCCTCTTCAAGCTCTTGGGCTACAAAGTCCATGTTCTCCTTGACCAGACTGCACAGGTACATCTAATGCGTGCATTGGAGGGCTGGGTAACACTTTGGGGCCAGGAACATCCACTGCTTCTCTGCCTGCTGGATAGATGTTACTCAGGTGTTACTCAAGTTATAGTGGTTTTGTTGTTGTTGTTTTGTTTGTTTGTTTTTAATTTTTTTAATGTTTATTTTTGAGAGAGAGAACGAACAAGGGGGGGGTCAGAGAGAGAGGGAGACACAGAATCTGAAGCAGGTTCCAGGCTCTGAGCTATCAGCACAGAACCCGATGCAAGCCATAAAATCATGACCTGAGCCAAAGTTGGATGCTTAACCAACTGAGCCACCCAAGTTCTATTTTTCTTTGTACCTTTTTACTCATTCTGTTCTGTGTCTCGCCTTGCAATCTAGTTTAAAAAAAAAAAAAGAATTCAGGCCAGCCACCTGCTTCAGTGTTAAGTTCTAGGGCACTGTGCTCTCCCCGAGCAGTGCCAGTCCCGGTTTGGGTTCTTACTCTTTCATGTTCAGAAATTTGGTTCCCAGTCACTTAGGATGTAAGGAGACACTGAGATTCACCCAGCCAATCAGGAAAGATACTTCTAAGCCGTGACGACATAAGACATTTGCTTCTTGGTGGATATTGTTGCTTACACGTTCATTTATTGTTGAAAAGATTACTTTGGCAGATAAAATTCTTGCAAATGAAAGTTTGCCAGAACTATCCTTGGCAGTTTAATAAATTAACATGGGAAAATTCCTTACCCTTACCAGTTGTGTGACCACAAGACAGATCTTAGGGTAGATTACTTCTGGACTAGATTCCTACAAATCACAAGCATTTTCATTACACGCTATTCCCTGTTTCCCTGTTAACCCCAATTACTGAGCCATACTGCTGACTTAGTTGCCTTTAGATATTTCTGTTCTGAAATTGATTATAGCCTATTGGAAAATAGATATTAATCTTCATCTTTTTCCCGTTTCTATCATTTTGCTCTTTTTTAAAAGTTTTTATTTTATTTTTTTAAATGTTTTATTTATTTCTAGGAGAGAGAGAGAGACAGCGTGAGCAGGGGAGGGTCAGAGAGAGAGGGAGACACAGACTCCGAAATAGGCTCCAGGCTCTGAGCTGGCAGTCAGCACAGAGCCCAACGCGGGGCTCGAACCCACGAACCACGAGATCATGACCTAAGCGAAAGTCAGACGCTTAACCGACTAAGCCACCCAGGCGCCCCTAAAGTTTTTATTTTAATTCCAGTTAGTTAACATACAGCGTTAGTTTCATGTATACGATATAATAATTCAGCATTTCCATACATCACCCTGTGCTCGTGGTGACAAGTGCACTCCTTAATCCCCATCACCTATTTAACCTGTCTCCCCACCCATGATTCTTCATTTTGATTCCAGAATACTAGTACTTTCTCAGACTTGCCTTTGGGAATGTCAGTGGTAAAATCAAAGTTCCTAGGAAATTCACTTTGACTTGTTGAGGTAGGAAATCTTTGTCTTCAGCATTGTCTGTGGTCTTCATTTCTGTTTCTCAGCTGTCTTCTGTGAGATGCTGTGTACATGCTGTACTTTTGGTAAGGCCAGTTTCAAAAATAGATACCTGAGTATTGTTACTTACATGCTCTTTTCACCAGCTTTGCAGTAGTAGTCCATGCAGAAAAGTAAACCCATCCTTGCTTCAAAGCCCTGGCTGGAAAAGCTTCTATAAGTCATCGAGCATTCAAGTAGGCTATATGCTCCCAGTACCTAGCTGGCTCAGTCAGTAGAGCCTGTGACTCTGGATCAAGTAGGTTATATGCTTTCCTAAGAGGTCTACTGGCATGAAGGGAATAAGGGTACGATGTCAGCCATAATTCCTACAAAGGGAATCCTATTAGAATGCCATTTAACAAAATGAATGTTACTTATGTTTCTCTAGAGGTTTTGATCTAGCCTTTTTTTTCTTTTTTAACTATTTATTCTGAGAGAGCATGAACACATGTGGGGGAAGGCCAGGAGGGAGAGAGAGAATCCCAAACAGGCTCCATACTGTCAGCACAGAGCCCATGGAGGGGTTCGAACTTATGAGCCATGAGATCAATACCTGAGCCAAAATCAAGAGTCAGATGCTTACCCAGCTGAGCCATCCAGGTGCCCTCTAGCTATTCCTTTTACTAGGAATTTATTATGTCCTAGTTTTCCAAATTGTATACAGTTGATAAGGTATTTTACACTCTTGATAGTTAAAAATACAATGCTGGGGTGCCTGGGTGGCTTAGTTAAGTGTCCAACTTGGGCTTAGGCCATGATCTCATGGTTTGTGAGTTAAGCCCCACATTGGGCTTTCTGCTGTCAGCACTGAGCTCACTTCATATCCTCTGTCCTCCTCTCTCTTTGCCCCTCCCCAGCTTGTTCTCTCTCTCAAAATAAATTAAAAAAAAAAAAAATCCTAAATCACCAAGTCCACTATCTACTACTGCTTTTCAGAGGCATTCAGCAGATTTGGTGCGCCTGAGAACCCACTTCACAAATAACATTCCCATTTATGCTAAACCTGATGTAGATTGAAGTACGTATTGGATTCTAGTTCTCTGGTTATATTGTTCTAAAATTCAAATTGCAATTGATGTAAATTTTGAGCACCTATCTGGCTCAGTTGGTAGAGCATATGATTCTTGATCTTGGGGTTGTGAGTTCAAGCCCCATAATGGGCAAAGAACTTACTTCAAAAATTAATCAGGGGCACATGGGTGACTCAGTTGGTTAAACGTCCTACTCTTGATCTCAGTTTAGGTCTTGATCTCAGAGTTGTGAGTTCAAACCTTCCCCCTACCCCCCTTAGTGGGCTCCATGCTAGTCATGGAGCCTAATTTAAATAAAATAAACATAAAATAAAGAAATATCAATTAATTTTGAACACTTTATAATGGCTTAGAAGGAACTATGTTTGCTACTAGAAATTTTTTTAATGAGATTCTTGAGTTCACAGGACCTCAGTTAGAAGAAGTAGTCTTGACATCAGCAAAAAAGGAAGTACTTTCCTTTATATTCTTAAGGACCAAGCAAGAGTAGACAACATCTTCTACAGTAGTAAGATGAAGAAACCATCCCCTTGGTAGATGTGGTCAGAAAGATAAATGGATTGTGTGAGACTTGAGCTGGCCTTGAAAGATATAAGCCCCTGAAGCACAGAGGAGTGGGAGAGGGGTCCTAGGCAGAGAGAATAGCCTCTAGATGGGAAATGTGTTTGTGATGTTAGGGACTTAATGGGTAAACCAAATGCCTACGGCAAAAAAGTCCCCAAAATAAGATTGGAGCTAAAGGGACCAGAATCCCAGGGCCTTGAACTTCCTTGTTTTAGAAAACTGTTAGTAATTTTTTTTAACATAAAGGTGATACATTCACAGTGATGATTCAGGGTGAAGCATGAAGTAGAGACCAGTGGGAAGCCCGTTTGGAGTTTATATCATAATGGGAGTTCAGGATGTTGGGATCCTGGAGAGAATAGTGGACCAAGAGGGAAAGAATGTGTGTGGAAAATAGTGTAATGGCATGATTGTACTATCAGTGCTTGGTGGTGAAATGACTGCATACAGCAGGAGAGGGAAAGATTAGGTAAGGAATCGAGGGCCTCAGAGAAATCAGGACCAAACATTTGGGCATTTGTGCAGGAGAAATACTTTAAGTGATAAGAATATGAAATCTTTGAGAAGGAGATTAGAGTTAACAAGACCAAAAGGCATAGAACTGCAGCTTTGGGGAATAGCCCTCCCTGTAGCCTAGTCTTCAGCTCTGGAGACTCAGATGTGAGGAGGACGTTGCACAGTCATTTTCCTACAGTGGCCAGTCAATCTCAGTACAGTTATAACCAAGTACTTACAGTGGTTATGATAATTTGGTTCTTTGGGCATCTTTGGGCATACTCTCCACCTGGTAGGACTTCTCAAGAGACACAACTCTTTTTCCATGTCATTATTTGGCAAGCAAAGAAAACCAAAAAGATTTAAGTATTTTTTTCCCTCCCTATTACACCTTTTTGACTTTAAAAATAATTGCATTTAAAAGTTTGAAGTAAGATGAAGAAGCCATCCCCTTGGTAGATGTGGTCAGAAGGATAAATGGATTGTGTGAAACTTGAGCTGGCCTTAAAAGATAGAAGCCCCTGAAGCACAGAGGAGTGGGAGAGGGGTCTTAGGCAGAGAGGATTTAAATTTAAACTTTAAATTGCATTTAAAAGTTTGACGGTGCTGGACAGCACACTGGTATTCTCACTGCTCGTAGAGGTTTTCAGTTTTCTTCTTGGTCATCAAAGTCTTTTGTCATTGCACCTCCGCATGAGGTTACTAGTTCTAGAATTATGGTTTATCGTATAGTGGGAAATGAGATAAAGTGGCAGATTTACTTTTACCATGTGGTATTGATTTTTAACTTACATTTGGGTCACAGACTGCTTTGAAAGTGTAAGGACATGCTGTGGGTCATCTCTGGAAAATGTAGCTAGCCATAAAGTTTTGCATATCATTTCAGAGGGTTTTTTAGGTTATTCTCTTGTGTTCCCCAACCTCCAGTTAAGAACACTGCTATTTTTAGAAATACTGTAATTTTATCAGAAATAAATAAGAGATCCTGTTTTAAGCTTTGCTATATTTAGAAACTTTTCCCCAAATGAATAACCCCCGTTTATCAGTTTAGTGCCATTGAATTCAGTTACCAAGTGTATATGTTCTTACTTTGGGCTTTTTTGTCCACTGTTTACTGGCCTAATAGTCACACTTAAGTTCAAAATGCTCCTGAGTAGGTGCCAAATGTGTATTTTTACTGACTTCTTCCAGCAAAATTAACTTCAGCTACTGTGTGTTACAGTTCTATTATGGTCACTCCAGAAGAACATTCATACTTATATATTTTCTTGAGATTATATATTCTAGAAATAAGTGAATTTTGGATCTTTATTGCCATAAGATTTCCAATATTATGATTGGCCTCTCTTTGCCCAGAAAATGAACATACTTTTCAATAAAGCCAAGTTCTTCATATCCAGGTTAGTTGCAGCCTTTCAAGTCTTTTGTATAATTGTCTCCATTAGCTGCAAACAGAAGTATTCTGAACAAAACGATTAGTAGTTCTCAAACTTTATAATGTCAGAATTACCTAGAGTTTGCTGGGGCCCAAGACTTTGCCTTTTTTACAACTTTCTGGAACTTGCAAGAAATATATTATATGCGTGTGCTTTTTATTGGGGGCTGAATGCATGATAACTGTTCTGCCTGGATAGTATATTCGTGTTCATTATGTTAAAATTCATAGTCAGAATGAACTTGCTTTCTCCCTGCTCATCTCAAATAGGAGGGACCATTCAGACTTCTTAAGTTGTAGAGGGAGACCTAGATTTAATAGTTTGTATGTATTGGATTCTTAAACTGTTTTATATAGTTTGCTGTGGGATGGGCTGGGTGTTTAAGGTAGAGTGATACTCATGTATGGCCATGTGGTGCATGACACACAAGGTTCTTAAGTTGGACTACAAAGTTGACCGGTAGTAGGTTTCTTTGAGAAACGACATCGCTATTCTTTATTAGATGTGCACGTTATGATAATGGCAGATCTTTGCAGCAGGTGCTAGTCATAGCTCTAAATCCTTTCTATGTAGTATTTCATTCAATCTTTATACAAACTTGGGAAAAAATTTACTCTTAATTACCCTCTTAGAAAATGAGTAGTAGAGCTTTGAGGGGCCAAATAATTGGTTCTAATTTGTGAACTCAGGGGCCAAAGTTAGGCCCGTCTGACCCTGTAGCCCATGTATGTAGCCATGGCCCTGTGCTTAATTCTCCATAAAGCGTTCTCTTCCCTGGACTGAGCGTTTTGTACAGATATCATCATTATTTCTGGGAACTTAAAATCTCAGACTGAAAACAGCCTAGAAGTGCTGTTATTCTCTGTTATGAGCCCATTAGCCCTTTGTGAGAGCAGCTTATTTCCTTATGGCTGGGTAGGGATTTGATTCATTCCTAGCTCACCGGGTGGTCCTCCTTGTGTCATTTTTATACAGGACAATTTGCTATAAAAGATTTGGTTGATGGGGCGCCTGGGTGGCTCAGTCGGTTAAGCGTCCGACTTCGGCTCAGGTCATGATCTCACAGTTCGTGGGTTTGAGCCCCGCGTCGGACTCTGTGCTGACAGCCCAGAGCCTGGAGCCTGTTTTGGATTCTGTGTCTCCCTCTCTCTCTGACCCTCCCTTCCTCAAGCTGTCTCTCTCTCTCACAGAAACAAATAAAACATTAAAAAAAAATTTTTTTTTTAATTTGGTTGATGACTAGGGAGTGGATAAAGTTAACTAGCTCCTGATTAGCTTCATTAGTAACTTGCTTTAGTCCAGGGATTCTTAATGTATCTCAGTGAGTCTGAATTTTGTGAATTTTGTGAAATTATATTCAGAATTCTGTGTCTGAAGTCATGCATTTTTCTGATGAGTCCGTAGCTACTTTTAACCTCTCATGGGGGTCTCTGACCTCTGTTATCGGTGGCCACATAATATACAGAACATATCTCATCTTCTAATAGCTTAGGGGTTCAGACACCAAAAAAAGATGGCATTGGTGCAGACTACAGTGAACAACACTAAAAGGTGTTTTTCCTGCAGGAAATGCAAGAGAAACTTCAGAATTTTGCCCAGTTACCTGCCCACCGTGTCACTGACTCCTGCATAGTGGCTCTCCTCTCTCACGGTGTGGAGGGAGGCATCTACGGTGTGGATGGCAAACTGCTTCAGGTGTGTGTCATCTCGTGCTCGACGGCTGTCCCAGCTCGGTGACTCCCTGTCCTGTCTGCCCGTCTTTCCTGTACTGGCAGCTGTGGCAAATACAGGACTCAGGAAGCCCTGCGGGCTACTTAACCCCCTTTTCTTTCCTTTCTTCCTGGCAGCTTCAAGAGGTTTTTCGGCTTTTTGACAATGCCAGCTGCCCAAACCTACAGAACAAGCCGAAAATGTTCTTCATCCAGGCCTGCCGTGGAGGTGAGTGCCCCGGCAGCTCAGCACCCGGGTGGTGGCTCCCGGGTGGCCTCCCACCAGCTCTCACTGTCCTGTTTGCTCCTCTCAGGTGCTAGCGGACCCCTTGGGCACCTCCTTCTGTTCACTGCTGCCACCGCCTCTCTTGCTCTGTAAGTGTCTCCCGATGCATGGGGTGTGCTGGGACTTGGGCAGCCCCTGGCTCTCAGGTTGGTCAGCTCTCTGTGCGCCGCCACACCCTCTTCTCGAGACTCTTTCTCAGTGCCTCGCCTTCCTTCCTGAGCACTCTCACCTCTGCACTGTTAACCCTGCTGCGCTGGCTTTTGTTACTCACTGCCGTTGAGGAACTTGGGTCTCTTCTGTCTCTCTCTCACTTCCTCTTTTCCTTCCCGCATCCCTCTTCCCCTCTTTTCATCTGCGCTCCATCGTTGCCTCCTCGTCATCCTTGTGCCGTGCAGGCTAGCGGTGCGGAAGCCCCCGGCCGGGCCTTGCCTCTTACTCGTCCCTGAGCCGCTTCTGTCCCCCTTCTTTCTCACCTGCAGCCAGGCCTCCAAGACTAGGCTCCGAAGACATGCGGGCATACTCCTCACCCTGGAGGGAAGCTCTAACTTTGCAGTCACGTTTTGACTTTACCAGTTAAGAGTTCTGTCAAGTTAGGGGGTTACTTGATGTCTCTCTACCTTAGTTTCCTCCATATAAAATGTAAATAATGATCAGACCTACTTCATGAGGTTGTTGTGATGAGTGAAAAAAATCACACATTTAAAGGGCCTGCTTAGCACAGTACCTGGCTCATAGTAAATCCACAGAAAATGCCACCCACGGCCGTTATAACATGGTTAGTGCCCTCAAGGGGCTTATAGCTTGGCTTCAAGGTCACTTTGTCCTAACATACAAAGAATTTTTTTGTCTGTTGTGTGTTCAACAAATGTAAATGGTTAATACTGTTAATAACATCCTAAAATCAAGAAGATAATTTATTAAGATTCTACAACGTGCCTACACTAGGCACTATCACAAAAGCAAAAGCAAATGTGTGGGCTCTCTAACTGCTCCTCTCTAAAAAATAGGAAAAGAAATGTGGTGTCTCTCCAAATAGCCTACCAGTAACTAGAAAGAGAAAGCAAATGTACATGAGGTAGCTTGAGAATAATTCAGAGGCCTCAAGCAGGGGTGAAATTAGTAAGATACAAACCGTATGTGTGAACGAGTAAGCTGTAGGGAATGGATCGTTTTAAGTTGGCTTAGTTTGAACACATTTGGTAGAGACCTAATTTAGTAAGGCTCAATTTGGACCCAGAATGAGAAGATCTGCATAGGTGTGGAGTACTAAAGAGGGGCTTTCAGTTGAAACAGGAATACAAGACCACAAGCACCGCAGAACTAAAAGCACCACCCCACCCCCCCGCCCCCCAAAATGTGCTGGGCTGGAAGTCTGCCCAGATCTGATTTCGAGACTGGGCATCTGTGTGGGTGTGTAGTAAGAAAAGGCAGGCTGAGGGAGGTACAACCAGCTGATGATAAATCTTGAGTCAAACAGATTTTGGACTTCAGCAGATCATTGTGTGGAGCTGTTGGTAGCTTAAGAAATAATGTGATGAATTCTTTTCCAGGACGATAACCGTGCTAGGGAGCTGCACTGAGGAAAGCATATGTGAGGACAGGAACTTAGTGTCTGTCCCCAGCTGGATGCCCAGGCCCAGAGCACTGCCTGATGTATGGTAGCACTTAATAAATATTGAATAAAGGGATAAAAATTAATCTCCTAAAAAACTGTAGCAATAACACAGAAAACAGATGGGATATTGTGTTATTGGAAGAAGCAATAAAACTTATTGATTAATAGCTCTGAGACATGAGGGCAGGAAAGAGGCTTCTTTTTCCTTGAGGGAACACATTTAGCTTGGCCTATTTCCTTCAGGAGGTATTAGTGGCAAAATGAAATGAAGACACTCGTGATCATTTTCTCCTCTTATATTCAGAGATCTGTGTATAATGTCAGATCTGGATAGGGAGAAATTGCTCTTTCCTGGGGTAATCTGAATCTTCTGTCTCAGAGTAAATCCTTCAAGAGATGACCTTTGAAGATTTGAGCTCACCTGTCTTTTGTTGCACTTAGTTCGTGAAATTACTCTCCCTTCCCCGGTTGACTGGCTCCCAAAGCGGAACGTCAGCTCCGTAGGGCAGGAGACTCTCCTTCACTACATCCCTCGGGCTTAATGCAAAGCAGTGCCTGGCACATGGCAGTTGCTTGATAACTTTTTGTTGAATCAGTGAATTTTGGTCATTTCCCCATAGTTCTTCAAGCTTCACTTGCCATTTAGGCTATTGCGTGTTGCGTGGAGCGGAAAGTACTGGAAAGGAGCACACTCTCTTAGTTTTAGGGTGTTGAGCTGGGGGTCCTCCCTCCCGCCCTGTCTTTCCTACTCACCTCACCCCCACCCTACTCCAAAATAAAAGTGCAACATCCAAATAAGACCATGTCTGGGCACGGATGCAGCCTGCGTCAGGAGGCTGACGTACTCAGGGTATGTTGAGGAACTGCTAAAATGGAATAATGGTGTTCTTTTTCAATTATATAGAAGAAGATAGTCAAATTACCACAATTTTAAGTTTTTCTTCTTACCAGTTTCTCTTAAATCTTGGATGCCTGCTACAATTTGGTTTATGAAGTTAGTAACTTAAAAATATACCAAAATACCTTGGAAACTGAGTATATTTAGTTTCACAATTTTTTAAATTGATACATAGATTTGGGGTGATTTTTACATAGCGTGCATGTAATCATATTGGTTTATTAACTTGTTTTTTTAATATAAAGCTGCATTTATCAATATTTGTGTTTTGCAGTAAAAAGCACTGTGACTGCCCTCTACATTGCTAATTGAACAAGTCCATCATGAGTGTGTGATCTTTAATTCTGTTTACAAGGAGTATTTGATCAGCACTTTCCATCTTACACAGCATGGAGAGAGCGCAGACCCTGGACCGTGCACATGCGCAGATGCCTGAGCATGGTGCTGGGCCTCTGGGTGCTCCCCCGAGGAATGGACGCGTGCTGAGGCAGGGATAATGACTTTTTTTTTTTTTTTTTTTAATTCAGCAGGCAGAGGTTGGAGGCAACAGCTGGAAACGGCTCTTCCCGGTCAAGGCTGTAGGGAACTTTGGCTTGCCTGTGGCAGGCCCAAGAGCGATGGGAGGGAATAACGTGTTTGTGCATCCTGTCTGCCTTTGCTACAGACGAAACAGACCGTGGGGTTGACCAGCAGGATGGAAAGACCCACGCAGGGTCCTCTGAGTGCGAGGAGAGCGATGCCAGCAAGGAGGAGTTGCTGAAGACGCGGCTGCCCACGCGCTCCGACATGATCTGCGGCTATGCCTGCCTCAGAGGTATCCTGAGCCCCCAGAGTCCGAGGCCGCACTCTCTTAGATGTGCGCGTCGTCACGCTGGGCTCTCTGACTGGGGAGGGTGCAGGGTGCCACAGGAGGCTAGTTGGGGACGTCCAGCTGCGTGAGGGGTCCTGTGACCTCCAGTGTGGTTAATACCGTCCCGGTTGCAGGCACTGCTGCCATGCGGAACACCAAACGGGGCTCCTGGTACATTGAGGCCCTCACTCGAGTGTTCTCTGAGAGGGCTTGTGACACGCACGTGGCCGACATGCTTGTTAAGGTGAGGAGCCGCCATCTGCGAGGTGTTCTACCTTCCTCCCCCTCCTGCCCTTCCCCCTCCCCCTCCTCCGCCTCCCCCCTCGCACCGTCCTTGTAGCGTCTCTACCCTTCCTATTGTGCCAGGACCATGGAAGAAAACAGGGTCTCAGACTGGACCACCGGTTTCTCTTTCCAGGTGAACGCACTTATCAAGGAGCGTGAGGGCTACGCCCCCGGCACAGAGTTCCACCGCTGCAAGGAGATGTCGGAGTATTGTAGCACCCTGTGCCGCCACCTCTACCTGTTCCCGGGCCACCCTCCCACATGAGGCCACGCCGCACCGGAGACACGGAGGCCTTTTCTCTTCAGACGCACGGTTTCTGTTCCCCCTCAGGGATTGGGAATCTCCCAGGCTTATCGCGCGCACCACACCCCACACCCCTGCCGTGTCGTCATCTCCCCCCTGCCTGCCAGTCCAGCAGGCGCCTCCCTGGCTGGCCTGGCGGCCGGTGTTGTGCGCTCTGTGCGCGAAGCCAAGTGTCTGAGAGGGCACATGGGTTTCCTCGAGGCTGCTGTTCAGTTCCCGCCCTCAGGGCTTCTGTAGATAGCGCTTTGGTGATTGCTTTTATTAGTTGTTTTCATTAGTTACGATGTTTCAGAGGCCATCTCCTGTCTGTCTTTCATACCCCAGCCGCATTTAGCCTCGAGAGGGCGGGCGGCACAAACGGTACACTGTGCCGCCGCATGTGTGGTCGTGACCTGTGCGCCCCCTGCGCCACCACAAGGCCACCCAGCGGAAGGCCGGTGGTGTCTGCTGCTGGCTCCCTGGGGCTCAAGGAGCCCAGCCTCTGGGCAGAGGTTACAGCTTAGATGCCTTGTACCCGGAACTCGTTGATCTTTGCCCAGGGAGGTTCCAAAGATCTTTTAATCAGTTATTCTCTCTCAGCTTTTTTACTAAAATGAGCCTCGCAGAGAGTGTCAGCAGAGGCAGATAAGAGCGGTATGCTTCCTCATACTCATACTTGTCCCCTTATCTTCTCTTCCTCTGAAATGTCCCTTTCTTATCATCTCCCTGCTTCCTGTTTCTCCCCCTTTACCTCCCTGTCATGCTGCCACCAAATCTGCCTAAAATACTACTTAATGGGATCATTTGGCTGCTCCAGGATGTCATGTAGTAGCTTGCTCTTGCTTTCTGTTTCAGTATCAAATCCCCTTTTGATTTTATGTGGCCTGTTTCCCCTTCCCGAATGTCTCCATTTTAGAGAGACTGTTGCTCTATGTTATCATCTGTGCCCTATGAACCTTTCCGGTTCTTCACGGCCTCCTCTTGTACTTCCCCCTCCAGTCCAATCTCTGTACGGCAGATTGGGGTCTGGGGTCTTCATAAATCTGATCATGTCACTCCCCTGCTTGGATTTCTGTTACACCTCAAGTAATGTCCAGACTTCTCACCTTGGTCTGCAGGGCTCCTACCTTCCCCCTTGAACCTCATAAAATGCTGATTTCCTTCTAAGTGACAGCCCCAGCCCCTTCTCAGTTTCTCCAACATTCTGAGCTCTTTCCCTGCGCTGGACCATCACAGACACTCTTCTGGGCTCTACTGAGCTCCACACCTCACAAGTCTTGACCTAAATGCCACCTCCCCAGACCTTTCTTTCTCTAAATAATCTTCCGTGTTTCTTTATTGCTGCCTCCTGTTTAATCCCCTCACTGCATTTAGCACAGCTTATAAGTACGTGTTTGCTTGCTTCACATGTGCATTTTTGTCTCCCCTAGTAGGTCGTAAGCTCCCTGAGGGGAGACCCCTTGTCTCTTCTGTTCTCCAGTGTGTACCCAGCGCCTGGCACATGATAGGTCTTCAATAAACGTTTTAGGGTAAAGGAAGGAAGAAAACCACCCTAGCTAGAATCCTACTTTGGGACAAAATTTCCCTTTAAAATATACACAAGTTTAGTATTTATACCCTAGACTTTTCCGTGTGTTTTGTTTTGTCCACTGATACCGTTCACTCTTGAAGACAGATGTCCTGTGCCAGACAGCTTCCTCAGTACCTCCTGTGGTGCTTGGCACAGTGCTCAGTCTGTAGTAGTTCAGGTGCTCAGTAAATAACTGTTCAGCGAGCCAGGTGGTTTGGAGACTTGTCGCGAAGTCCTGCCCTTGGATCCAGAAATGGAAGTATTTGGGTCATAGAACCTTTCCACTTCCCACTGCCAGGATTTTATATACCTTCAGGTGCCAAATAAATGCTCATATTTATTACTGATGTGTGCCTGACATCTCTGTTTCCACAGATAATCTTCTGAAGCCCACATGTTCCCATTTCCTTAGCCCCTTACAGCATTCCTCACCACCTTATGAGGTGTACACAGAGCTGAGCACCCTTGTTACTCTGCTGCCGTGGCCTTTGTTACATACACGGATGTGGGCCCATCTGAGTTGTCATGATCGCAGGCAACTGCCCAAAATATAGTAGCATTGGGATTTTTCATTGTCAGATGAGACCAGAGTCATTAGCAAGCAGTGTTGCTTCTGGATTATGTAGATTATGGGATGAAAGCTGGAGAAAGAGATTGGGTTGGATTAGGAGGATGTCACGATTATAGAATTTACATGGTCCCAAGTTGGATTTAAGGCTTTGTGGAGTGGACATGGATTTTAAGAGAATTCAGAGCAACATGAAGGAGATCTAAGCACTGGGCTTTGTAGGTTAGGAAGTTCTTAGGGCGCAGTGTATCTAAAGTGTGTGCCTGGAGAGGCAAGTGTGCAAGTGCAGATGGGCCATGAATGCCCAGCGAGAGATAGGAAATTCTGCAGGAGCATCTTGGTGGGAAGCATTGGTGGGACCTGGGGGGAAGTGGTGAGGAATATGGAGGAGGAAGAGCAAAAAGTTGAGAAGCATCTCACCAGGGGGAGAGGAGGGAATTGGCTGACAAACAGGGAAGGGCATGAAAAGCATGCCGACCCTGGTTGACTACACTGCAAGGAGAAAGGGGCCTTCCTCAAGAGAGGAAGTGATACACAGTCTCAGGTTAGGAAATTGCTGGAACAGTGGGAGCAAGCAACGTACCCATTTTCAGCACAAGAGAGATTTTTGGAGGGGTGCTACAGTTGGGGAATTACAGAGCAGCAGCAAGGTCTCTGACCCGGATTGCATGTCCTTCCCACCCTGCCCTTGAATGAGTATCAGGTTGAATTTCACAGCTCCCCTCCCTTCCCCCTTGCTTACCTCTGCCAGGGATTCTCTGCTAAAATTATCCCCCTCCCTGAGCTGGGGGCTGCCCTTCTCTACAGCTCTCCTCCATCCTGCTTCCTGTCAGGGGGAAGAGGAAATTGGGCCATGAGAGCAGAGCTGTGACAGGAGGGGAGGGCAGGGAAGGCGTCAGGACGGAGGAGGAAGGCAGGAACACGTGCGCCTTCGCAGGCCACCCTCCCTGTGGGCCCATGAGCTGTAATCATTTTCCGTTTGTTTTCTCAGATGAGGAAAATGAGGCTCAGACTTCAAATACGCAAAAAAGGAAGAAATGTAGCTTCAAGGCCATGAACTCTAGATGGATTTTGAATGCTGGCTCAGCCTTTTGGGATATTAGAGACCTTGGCTAAGGTACCTAACCTCCTGGAACCTCAGTTTCCCTTAGCTGAAAATGAGGAGAAGTGTTGCTCCCTTAAAAGGTCCCCAAGAGGATTAAATATGTGTAGTGACGCACAGTATTAATGCATTATAAATGCTTGACAGTTGTGAACTCCAGCTGAATGAGCTTCAGTTCAGTAATAGGTGTTCATATTCAGTGCTCGCTCTGGGGGCAAACACTGGAAGTTTTTTTGCTTGCGTTCTCTTATTACCATAATCCTCTAAGCTATTGCCTTTCTAAGGAAACTGAGGTCAGAATGTGAAACAAAATGTTAGCTTGAATGTATGCTCTTAACAGTTAATGACTTCTGTGACTTCCTAGCAGGAGATTTTTTGTTTTCCTCTTCACTTTTTTGGGTTCTAGATTTTTCCCACTGAGCTGGGGAAATGAGCCTGAGACCAAAGACTATTCCATCTTTGCACTATTTAGGTAGAGACTAGAGAACAAGCGTATCATGTTTGAGAAACCAGAAGGGAAGGAGACCTGTCCAGTGCTATCAGGAAGGCCTCATGCAGGCCTTGGAAGACACCAAGGATTTGCAGGGGTCTGGGGGTCAGGGTCCAGTGGGGAATAGAGGAGCTTACTACTACCCGGGAATACATTAGAAGGTGTGTGCGGGGCGGGAAGTTACAGTTGCCTAGGTGAAACAAAGGCAGGTGGTTGGTCACGGGTTCAGTGCTGGGCTGGATGTGCGGCGGAAAAGTGATGTCTGGAGGCCCTTCAAGAGAATGAAATGGTGCATTGTCCAGTGGGCTGGGGAGTCAGATTTGAAGAGGTCTGAAAACAAGGGTGTAACCCAGAGAGAAAGTTCATGCTTAAATTGATGGGAACCCATTGGGGGCGGGGTGGTGGCTCGTTCACACCCTCCTGTACTCCAACACACACTGTCCCCTGCACCTATGTCCCATATGGACATTTTTCACAACCTCCCTTCAAATAGCAATTCCATAAGCCTATAGGTTTTACCTTTTAGTGTCCTAGACATCAAGAAATCTATTCAAGGGGCGCCTGGGTGGCTCAGTCGGTTAAGGATCCGACTTCAGCTCAGGTCATGATCTCCCAGTTCATAGATTTAAGCCCCACATCAGGCTCTGCACCAATTAGTGCAGAGCCTGCATGGAATTCTCTCTCTTATTCTCTCTGCCCCTCTCCCACTCACACTGTCTCTCTCTCTCAAAAACAAAGAAAATAAACTTTAAAAAAAACCATTTAAAACCTCAGAAGAATTCATTCCTTACATAGTATACATACCTTATAGAACGCATGCATGCTTATAAATCTGTTTCCAGATTGTAGAGCTTTTCACAGAATTCCCCAGGAACCCATCTTCCAAATAAGAACTCAAGCACTGTACCTATCTATGGGTTATTGGGCAGGGGGTGGTCATAGTTTACATCTTCTTTTATTTTTTTTGAAGACTTTAATTTTAAGTAATCTCTACAGAAGTCAGCATGGGGCTTGAATTTACAATCCTGAGATCAAGAGTTGCGCACTCCTCCAACCAAGCCATCCAGGTACCCCGACATTTTGTTCTCTTGTTCTCTTAAAGATGATAACCCATGAGCTTTTAACTATTTACGATGTCAAACCCAAGATAAATTACTCACAAATCCTTGCCCTCCACAGTAGCAGCGGCACATTTCCTTGACTCTCCCGATTTCAGAATCTGGTTTCTCTACTTCCCAAGCTGGTGTTTCTACTGGGCTTGGTGGCGTGCTGATGTTCCCAGTCCCACTGGTCTCTGCTTTCCAATCCTGGAATCCATAACCACGTCCTGATTTCCTAAGGAAAGGTGAAGAAACAGTAATTGTGTTAGATGCTTGTTTCTCAGGACTATCCAGTGTCTGTAGAAACTGGCTACATTCAGGAGAGCCCTCCTCAAACAGGTGACAGTGTTTTCTGTTTCTGAAGCTCCCCCTCCAAAGAATCTACTTTGACTTTGGCGCTCTATTCTCCTTCGTAAGGGAGTCCATTCTTCTCACACCAAATCCTCAGATCTCTTTCCTTATGTTCTGCCTGCAGAGAAGGTATCTGTCAGAGCCTTCAGGCCCTCGCACCAGCACACATTTGTAATCGTTGGTTGTGGATTATGGGCCTTTGAGCTGGTAGGATTTATGTTAGAAAACAGGCTTTTGATGGCATCCGTCTGCCCTGCTTTGGACAGTGCCATTTAGCAGAGATCAAGGTTTAATTGCAGAGCAAGTGATTGGTGTCCGTACCCTACAGTCCCTGAACTTGGAATACCCTGAGGCAGACCCCACTTGGTGACAGATTCTAAACTATGCTTTGGCTCAGGTTTGTAACTTCTTCTATAGTGAGGAGTTCACAGGGGAAGGAATGTCCTAGGAAACTCAGCTAAAAAAAAAAGTGACGCCAGATAGAATAGTTGGGCCTTGGCCAAAACTTATTTATTGACCTGGAAAGGGAAGAGTGACAGAGAACTTCCCCGTCATCTTTTATGTTTGTTGGGCTCGNCGTCTCCTTCTTCCCTGTTATCTAACCTTCCGTGACAGACCTAGGCAGGTGCTCCACAGTCTGCATGGAGGCTCCATCCCTCCCTGAGAGTCCAGGCTTCTGGTGTGACTGACATATCTGTCTGGGAAGTGGGAGAAAGGCCAGAACCCAAGGCTGTTACCCCTGCTTCCCACACCCAGTGGGTAATAAGGGTGGCGTCAAGGGGATGACCCCAAAGCATTATTAGCGGCCTCTGGCAGATAGAAATAGCACAACTGGAGAGGAAACCTGAAAACTGGCTGGGATGGGAGAGTTGGTCCCTCGGATGAGGACCCGATCTTGGGAAGATACTGCGTTGGGAGCCACCAGACAGGGAAAGATGGCAGAGAGACACCAGTTACTCTCTCCGGTGAGTTACCTTCCAGGTTCCCAGGCCTTAGGATCCCTCCATCCAAGGCCCACCCCTCACCTTTCCTCGGGGGAAGCAAGGCGGGACACCCTGAAGATGCAGACAGGGTGCTCCCTGGGAGCACACAGGTCTGAGAGCATGCCTCTTTCTGTGCTGGTCCGGGCAATATTTATAGAGGGCCCAGTGGCTTGGGGCTGGAAGCCTCCCTGTGCCTATGGAGGGGAAAGGGCTGCCAGCCCCACTGAGGGAATTCCCTGCGGGGCCTCCCCTCAGGTTCTCATCCCAACCCCACCCCCGCACCGCCCTCACACCTGCTTCGACCCCAAGCAGATCAGATGTGGCAATGGGGGGGTCATGTGACGGAGAGATGGCTATAAATAGCTGGGGGTGGGCATGCTGCCCCAGACGCCTTGGGGACAGGCAGGAGGACAGGCTTAAGGAGCTGTACTGGGGGCGGCCAGGGGTGAGCAGGCCAAGGCCTGGCCCCGGGAAGGAACATGGAGCCGTCCGAGTCCCAGCGGCGTGGGGGCGAGCAAAGCTGGTGGGGTAGCGCCCCCCAGTACCAGTATATGCCCTTCGAGCACTGCACCAGCTATGGACTACCCTCCGAGAATGGGGCCCTTCAGCACAGGCTCCGGAGGGACGCAGGCCCCCGTCCCAACACCCGCCCCACGCAGGTAAAGTCCTGGGGGGAGGGGGCAGTGGAATCAGGGAGACAGTTGTGTGACGGCTCTGGGGGAGATGAGGAAATAGGTGAAAAGTGGGAGAAGTGTTCTGTTTTAACTTTAAAAAGTACATGGCGATGTGTTCAAAATATGAGAATCCTTCAAAGGGCTGAGCTCAGCTAAGCGTGCGTGTATGGAGAGCCCCATGCACTTTTACATAACCCTGACTAACACCCGAATCCTAGGGGGAAAGGCACAGCCACACAGGCTCGACTAGCTCGTGCTTACATAACCTGCCCAGAGTGGTTGGCGTGGGAGCCCACACCTCTGTGTGTGCAAGCTGCCTCTTGCACCCTCACCCCCGCGCAGACGCCACCAGCTCTCTCCCTGCTGACCCTCTGCAGAGCGCGCACGAATAGACACTTCTGCACAGGGCAGAAGAAAGGTGCTGGGGCAGGGGGAGAAGACGAGCCGAATTGCGGATCGGTGATCAAAGAAAGGTACACCGGAGTCAAAATGAGCAGAAGAACTGCAATCTAACTTTTGGGTGGGAAGGTTGATCAAGTAAGAACCTATCAGGTGGTAGGCGCCCCGGGGAGGTAGAGGTGTGCGCTCCCAGTTTGCTCACTGGGGGTGTCTGGATGGGTGGCTGCAGACATCTAGCATGGAAAAGGGGACGGAAGGCACAACTATGAAGGAAAGCTTGCAAGGTTGCCGCAGATATCCACGCAGGTGACAGTCCGTAGGGACAATTGCGCGCACAGGGTCACGGTGGATCCTGTCAGGACCAGAAACCAGACTTTAAAGGTGTTTTAGCTAAAGATGGTGGGGAGGGGGTGTGATGAGGGGGATGCAGACAAGGCGGGGAACCAAGGGGTGGCCGTGCAGGTGATGTCAGCACAGGGGGGGGGGGGGGACAAGAGATTCCACACAGCAGCCCTCATCATCCTGGAGATGGTTACTAAGGGCACCCCTGGGGAATCAGTGGGGGGTGGGGATGCAAAGTCAGGGGAGATGGGGATGGTGAGTGGGGGGAGAGGGGCTTCCCGGAGAAGGTGGGGCCTGGCCTGGCCTTGCAACTCCAGACAGGATTGGACAGAAAGGCCCCTCCTCAGGGCCCTGTGCTCCTCTCACCAGTCACCACATGCCTGGGTGGGGTGAGTGAAATGCCATCAAGACATGGGGACACCAGCCAAAGTAGCAGGAAGCTTCGTGATGGAGAGGAATGGTGAATTAATTTGGGAAGTGGAGCTGGCCTGAAAGCAAAGAAGAGGGGTTTGGACTTAGGTTCTTCTCTGTTCATTTGTAGTATGGAAAATTTCAAACTTAAAAATAGACCCATGTAATGAACCCCCAAGTACCCCTTACCCAGCTTCAATAATTACATTGTGTCTACACTGCTTCATCTTCCCATTCCCAGCCTCACCCCTACACACCCATGAATCCCAGCACGCCCCTCCCACTTGAGCTGGCCCTCCGCTCCCCCAACCCTGCTCTGATGTGGCGCTTAGCCCTGAGCCACCCGGCACAGACCTGGCTCTCTCAAGGTGTTTCCCAGCCAGGGTTTGCTTTAGAGCACCCCCTTCCGCGCCTCCACCAGCTTGGGGCCCCAGGCAGCTGAGATAGCAGGTAGAGGGATGTGCACTAAGCCACGTGGGTAGCGTCTGCTCTCCTGGGCCAGGTAGCGCAGGGAGGGACACACTGTCTCCCTCAGCCACCAGCTTCATCCCGGGAGACAGAACAGCCGCGAGCCGGGCAAAGTGTGCTCCTGTCCAGAACCGGGGTGTAAACTCTGCTGCTCGTTTTGTGAAATCAGATCTCTCCCACCAAGGGCTCTCCCAGAACCGGCAACATGGCCTGGCCTGACCCTGGCCTCAGAGGCGGAGCTAGTGCAGTGGGGGAGGACAGACCAAAAGCAGTGAGAGCCCTTGCTCCCCCTGCCCCAAACACACGTGCTCTCCATGGGGACGAGAGTGGAGGGCTCCCAGAGCTCCACATCGTAGGAGCGTCTGTTACTCTGTCGTGGGAAGTCCCTCCCTAGGACTGCTTCCTGTTTGTGCCCATGAGCACAGGGAGCTGAGGCCGGTGGGCTTCCTCTGAACTTGGCAGAGCAACTGAGGGGCCTCAAGAGAGGCCAGACACACCAAGGCAAAGGTAAACCAAGAGTCCCCTGCTAGTCTGTCCTTACTGGTCACATCAGGATTCCCGGGAGGGAGGAATCTTCTCTCCAGTGCAGAGAAGGGCGGCTGGGATAGTAGAGAGAGACTGACACACAGTAAGCAGAGTCACACATAAAACGCCTGGTTGACACAGAGGTCCAGCCTTAGCAGAGTTCCTGTGTCTCTTCTTTAGAGTAGAAACTGGCCTCCTTGCCAGCCACCAAGATGAGGACAAGGCGGGAATGGACACGTGGGTAAAGGCATCAAGAGTAGGAGCGCGGAGACGGAGGGTGGAGGGCAGGGACCACCACGAAGTGACCCTACGCGAGGCTCTAACGCCCAGGAGTTTAAAAAGCGTTTGTTTTCCCTGTGGGTCTATGTGCTTCTCTCTTGTCTATTCCTTTGGACTCCAACGGCAAAAAAAACCAAAAAACAAAAAACATCTCCCATTCTCTGTGTCCAGATTTACGGCCATCACAGACAGCAGCTCCCACGCAAGGAGCAGGGCCCGGGGGTGCCCCAGAAGACGGGCTCCAGTGAGAGCGTGGATAGCAAGGATGAGGATCACTATTCTAAATGCCAAGGTGACGGGGGCTGAGGAATAAAGGGATCTGGAATGGAAGGAGGCACAGGGATTAAGAGAACTGGGGCATCCCCTTGCGCGTAGCTTCCCCTCCACCCTGCCCTCGCCCACACCCACGCTCTCCCCACTCTCCCTCCCAGCCACCCCCAGGAAACGAGATTGTTAGAAGGAACTCGGGCATCCCACGGGGGAACTCGGTGAATAAGACCCCAGGGGCCCAGCTCCTCCGCTCCTGTCCTCAGTCACAGCCCAGAGCAGTGGCTGGTTAGCCCCTCTTTTTTTTTTTATCCCTCCCTCTTCCCAGATTGTATGCGCCGCCTGGGACACGTGGTAAGAAGGAAATTAGGAGAAGACTGGATCTTTCTGGTGCTCCTGGGACTGCTTATGGCTCTGGTTAGCTGGAGCATGGATTATGTCAGTGCCAAAAGCCTTCAGGGTAGGTTTAACATGGTCCTTTATCCTCGGGCTCTCCCCACACAGCGGTTCCTAGAGTTTCCAGAGTTCCTGCCTGGGATAAGTTGGGCATGTTTTGGGAGGAGGGGGCGCTGCACAGAGGAGGTCTGGCTCAGGAGAAGGCCAGACCCAGACCCAAATCCACTTCTGCACCTTCAGCTGCTGCCCGCCAAGCGCGCCCCTCTAACAGGGTGACCAGCTCATCCCCATTTCCCCAGCGCGTTTCTGGTTTGGGCACCGACCACCCTGAGTCCCAGGCACCCCCCCATCCCCATTCTGGGCAAACCAGGGCAGGCTGCAGTCCCAGCACTCAGGAGCGGGGTTTCAGGACTGCCGTGGACTCTGCCTCCTCCAAGTGGGGGGAACTTGGACGGCTCACGGCACCCCCAACTCAGGCTCCCTTGCGTTCAGTGAGAACAGTAGCATGTGGGGAGGGCAGACGGGACAGGCAGGGCGTGAGGACGCTCCTTGCACACTGCGATGTGCTGGCCCGGGGGCGGGGGGTGGGGGGGGTGACACCCCCCCAGGAGGGG
>NW_027532232.1:189430-218059 GCF_008692635.1 Crocuta crocuta
GGGTGACACCCCGCCAGGCGGGGACTGAGCCCGGGCACGTGTCTCTGCAGCCTACAAGTGGGCCTACTACCAGATGCAGCCCAACGTGCCGCTGCAGTACCTCGTCTGGGTCACCTTCCCGCTCACTCTCATCCTCTTCAGCGCCCTCTTTTGCCACCTCATCTCTCCCCAGGCAGTTGGTGAGAGCTCCCCTCCACCCCCCAGCCCCACCCCGTCCCACCCCGTCCTGCTGTCAGTGTGGTCTCTCTGGTGCGCGGACCCTGGCAGCCCTTCCGCCTGCTTTGCCATGGTCTCCCCTCACCGCCTCCAGCTGTCTGGTTGTTTGTCTGCCTTTTAACCTCTAGCCGGAAGCGGCACATAATCGCCCTTTGACCCTTCCAGGCTCCGGGATCCCCGAAATGAAGACCATACTCCGTGGGGTTATCCTCAAGGAATACCTCACCCTCAAGGCCTTTGTGGCCAAGGTTGTGGCCCTGACTGCAGGGCTGGGCAGTGGCATTCCTGTGGGGAAAGAGGTGAGTCCGCTGGCACTCCGGCAGAGGGCAGCACTGAGCCCGGAGGGAGCTCTGCGCGCCAGCGCCACCCGCCCGGCTGGGGAAGGGCCAGAGCCAGGGTGCGTTAGGAGCGGAAATACTCGGGAAGGTCCTCGTCCTGGGGCAGAATAACAGAGGTCTGGGCCGGCAGGGCCTTCGAGCACAGTCTCCCCAGCCTGGGCACTGTGGACATTTCGGGCCGGGTCCTTCTGGGGGGTGCTGCCCTGTGCATTGTGGAAGGTTTAGCAGATCCTTGGCCTCTACTACCTAGATGTTGGTAGCGCCCCCTAGTTTCGAGAATCAGAATGTCGCCAGACAGTGGCAAATTTCCCTGGGGGGCGGCTCTCCCCCCAGCGGAGGACCACTGCCTGGAGACACTTCAGACCAGTTTCCTCGTTTTAAAATCCGAAAGCTGAACCCCGGAGAGAGGCTGTATTTGTTCAGGGTTCTATTCACGTGCATTCCTGCCCGGCCACAATCGGGCATCCGCGCAGCAGCCAGGGTCGTCTTCTCGCAATGGCATCGGTACTGGCTGAACCTCTGCTTAGGAACGTCTAACGGCTTTCCCGTCTTCTAAACATCAAGTGCAAGGGCCTCACTGGGCCTAGGAGACCTGTGCTGATCTGGCGTCTCTCTGACTGGTCTTCTGCCCTCCCAAGCTGCCCCTTGTTCACTGTGTTTGGGTGACAAGGTCTTCCTGTCCCTCAGTCACACAAGCTGTCCCCGTCCCAGGGCGCAGCCTGGAGCGGTCTCCCTCCTGACACCCACGTGGCTCACCGCCTCGTCTCAGTGGAGACACTGCTCAATTGTGACCGTCCAAGCGCCTTCTCTAAACCCGCATCACACACCCTCGTCTGTCTGCCTCTCGCTGTCCTCTCACCCTTTCTCATTTCCCCCACCGTAGCCTCCCCGAAATGCTGGTCCATTCCCTCCTTGCCCCCGTGGGATGAAGTTCACCAGGGCAGACCCCCTGCCTTGCTCCCTGCCGCATTTCGGGCACCCAGCTCAGTGCCTGGGGCCATAAAGCGTGTCCACTGAAAGCCCCTCGGCCTCCCCTCTGGGGCCCCTGCTCCTGACCCCTCGCCCCCCTCTCTGTCCCAGGGCCCGTTTGTGCACATCGCCAGCATCTGTGCTGCTGTCCTCAGCAGGTTCATGTCCATGTTCTGCGGGGTGTATGAGGTAAGGCTGAGCAAGCGAAATGAGGGAGGGCCTGCGTGTGTTTGAGGCGTCGGGAGGGCTGCCTTTGCTCTGGGCTGGCCATGATGCTGAACGGGGGGCGTCGCGCTAACCCACGCTCCTTTATTCTCCACACACGTCCCCCCACCCGCGTTCCCCAGCCTTCCCCGGGCCGCCCTTCTCCACCTGCGCCCCGGCTCCTCCAGCCTGCAGACCCCCCCAGCTCCCCGCGCCCGTGCCNTCCCTGTGTCTTCCTGGTCCCCCCACCCCATCCCTGCAAGCACTGCTGCCGGCCCAGCCCTCCACCCGCCTTGTCCCGCGTGCTTCTCTGTTGCAGACCGTGTCTGGGCGGCTTGATCTCCTGGTGCCGGCCTGCGCGGTGGGCGTGGGATGCTGCTTTGCAGCCCCTGTCGGAGGCAAGTCCCACTTCCTCCCTACCCCGGAGCACGACCTGGAAAGGGGTTTGAGTGGCTGCCCAGGCTTCCGGGTGGAGAGGGCGCTCGCCGAAGGGACTGCTGGGTGGGCTTTCAAGGAATGACCCTGGATCACAGCCCCTGGGGTCCAGGTGCCCACGCTTGTCTACCGAAGGGCTGTGTGTTCTTTCGCGGCTGGCGGCTATTTTATGCAAGCTTTTACTGGTAGCGTCTGTCTGAAGTCCTCTCTGTTTCTCTTGCTGTTGAAACTTCCTGCCTGTGTTGTTCCCATCTCGAGCCCCTCTCTTGACCGTCATTTATTGGCTTACCTGCCTTCCATATATTTACCTTTTCTTTCCGTTTCTATATTTGGCTTGCCCTATGAGGTCACTTCCTGTTTTCCAGACTAACTGAGTTTCTTTTGGCCTGGGAATCACCGGGGGAGATGGGACCGCTCACAGTGCCTGTGACTTAAGCCGCTCTTTCTGCCTTATTCCCCACCCTTGCCTGTTCTCCGTTCCTCTCTGCCCCCCTTCCCTGCCCCCCCTCTCTGTCTGTCTCTCTCTCCCCTAGTAGCAGCCATACTATTACACTGACATGCTGACGGTGGGCTGTGCTGTGGGAGTTGGCTGTTGTTTTGGGACACCACTTGGAGGCAAGTGATTACCCCCTCCTACATCAGCCCGCTGCCTGGCCCTGTTCCCCAAGTGCGATACTGCCCATTAAAACAGAAGTATGACAAGAACAGCAAACTTTTAGTTAGCATTTACCATGCGCAAGTGATGGTCTGAGCACTTTACACTTACTCCCGCTAAAAACTGTATGAGGCCGATGGCAGAGGAGAGGGAGGAGAAAACCGATCACAGAGACGGTGAGTGACTCGAGCAAGGCCGCCGTTAGCGAGAGGTAGAGCCAGGAATGAAAACCAAGGCAGCCCCCACGGTTCCCCTACTTGTAATCAATAAAGCTTGTCGATATTGTTGGACATGTTTGCCCTCCGCCTATTACGTCTTCTAACAGGGGACCTTGTTCTCCAAGGGAGAACTTCCGTTTGTGTGTGTTATCAAGGACACGGGGCTTTGGGTGGGGTTTATTCAGACTAATGGTCAGCTTTAACGAGGGCTGCGGATGGGAATTAAAGCACCGTTGCTCCCAGACAGCAACTTAAACCTGAGATTAGATCTCTCTGCACAGGAAAGGCTTTTCTTTGTCCTGGATCACTAACAAATGGGCACCGACAAAGAAAGCAGCGTAACTGTTTGCTTACGGGTGTCAGTTGTAACAAGATTAACTCAGGAGGGACTACATGGATCATTCATTCATTGGATTCATTGGTGATAAAAAGGGCACCAAGTTGGCAATTGGGGAAGCAAAAGTGCAGGAAAAACATATGCTCCTTAAACACACCAGCTGTTAGAGGTAGCTTTTCAGTTATGAAAATGTAATCGGCCCCTTCGTAGAAGCGTGTGCGGGAAGCTCACACATCTCGGCTCAGGAATCACTTACGAATAAGGGTTCAGAAGGAATGGAAGTGCATCATACTCGCTTGTCCTGATGCTGTGCTGGCTCGCACAGCGTAAGATCAGCCCGCATCCTGTCTGCTCTTCTGGTGTTAGCTCTTGTCGTTAAAGTCACTAGTCCCCGTGAGTGAGGGGTGTTAGACGTTCACACTGAACATTTGTACCCACTTTCACCTTTACTTTCTCTTTTTGCCTTACAAATCCAGAAGGTCTAAAAAGCATTTTCAGACAGGTGGACTTTTTAAATTTTTGTTTTTAACCAGCCAGATTATTTTAAAATGAAGAGACTGTGTATTTTTTGCATAAAACTGGAATGTCTAGGGTGAATGAGGAAGGTTTCTCTTGGTCCAGTGTAGAATACAGGGAAGACGGTAAGAGAGTTACAGATAAAACATGGCTCTTGACCTGAGAAAAGGTTCAGTACTGAAAACTTAAGATGCCATTTTCAGGGGGCACCTGGGTGGCTCAGTCGGTTGAGCATCTGACTCTTGATTTCAGCTCAGGTCATGATCCCAAGGTCTTGGGATCAAGCCCTGCATTGGGTTCTGTACTGAGTGTGGAGCCTGTTTGAGATTCTCTCTCCTCCTCTCTGTGCCTCCCCCACTCGCGCGCGCGCTCTCTCAAATTTTTTAAAAGTTAAAAAAAATAAATATTCTGAAAGATAGGATTATTTAATTATTTTTCTTTTAAACATAGAATAATTCTGAAAGAAAAAAATTAGTAAAATGGTAATTTATTCATTATATGGCCAACTCTTCATCCCTTACACCAATGAAAGAAATCTGCTTCAACATCCTGCTACAGTGACAGACATCTTTTTGCTTCTGTCATATGCCCTCTGTGCTGCGTGCCCTCTGGGTGTGCTGGATCCCATTGTCTCAGGAGCTCACAGTTGACAGGGTAGATGGGCAGATAACCCAATCATCAGAGCCCACCCAGAGAAGTGTCTCAATGGCAGTTTGGGCAAAGGAAGAGGGTGAGGGCAGGGTACTCTAGAGAGTAGAAATAGCATCGCAACGTCAAGATCGGGGGGCTGTGATTGCAGTAGATGAGAGCATTGCTAGAGGAAATGAGAACAGATGAGTCTGCATAGGGAAACCATAAAGGAAGGAAATCATGAACCGTGAAGGTCCTCATAGGCCACGCACAAGAATGTGGATTCTATTCTCTAGGCCACAATTTGTCCAAATGTGCTTTACAGAACATAGTTCCCCCACGGCATTAATAGAGGTAACATGTGAAAAGAGTTTCAAGGTCAAATAAGTTGGAAAATACTGTGTTAAATATCTAGGTCCTTAAACTGGAAGAGTTATCAGAATGTTGGATATGCTGGCATGCTTTGTGAATATGCAGAATGTGGCTCCAACACAGCATTTCCCGCACACTCCCTTCTGCAAGGAACTTCTTTCTCAGGAGACTCAGGATCTCACAGATCAGACTTTTGGCAGTGCTGTCACGGGAAACGGGAGTCATGGAAGAATCTGTACAGGGAAGGGAGGGACACACGACAAGCCCGGCACGTCCATCCAGTCCCTCCGGCAGATGTGTGCAGAATAGAACCGGCCCATGGATTAACAGAATTAAGTCCAAGATTAACAAGAAGACTATTGTCACAGCCCTGATGCCAGATGATAAGAGACTGAACAGGATGGAGGCATCCTGGACAGAAGAGGATAATGCGTAAAGATGATAGAAAGTAAAACTGATGCGACCTGGAGGTTGATTTTATGTGAGGCTCTAAAGCATGAGAGAGCAAGGAATCTGGGACAACTCCCAAAGTTTATTTCAAGGAAAATTGGGTGGACAGCGGTGCTAGTCAGCACGATGAGGAATATGGGACATGAAACGGGTCTGGAGGAGTTGATCAATTTTACTTTAAATCTATCTAGTTTGAAGACCCAGAGGCATATCTGAGTGATACCGACCAGGCAGCTAGATTGTTGAGTCTAAAGTCCAGGAACTGAGCTGAAAACTTCGCTTTGCTAACCAGTAGCATGTCAGTGACGGTTGAAGCCATGGGCATAAACGAAATTGAGAAAGTGTGTCTGTGAGTAGCAGAAGCAGGAGCCCAAGGTCAAGGCCCTGGCTTGGGTAGAGGCAAAGGAGCCCGAGGGGCAGAACAGGGAACTTCCAGGGTGGCAGAAGAGAGCTATGCCATAGAACCTTAGACCGGAGAGTTTCCAAAAGCTGTTTGTGTTTTTAATGCTTTGTTTGCTTTTAGCAGCGCATTTGCCATTTGGCTCAGACTAATATTAAAATCAGTTCCCATTCCTGAGCATAGAGTGACAGACTGCTGGGGAAAGCATCCCAGAACCACATCGGAGGAAAGAAAGTCTAGCCTAGGGTTGCAAAATAAATGGTCGTAAAATATTCGTAAGTCATCATAAGTCAGATAGCTTACGCCCCAACAAATCAAAGCTGACTTTGTCTTATTACTGGTAAAGAAAAGGAGAGAGACTTCCTCCATCTGCTCCTCCACTGTGTCAAATCCTCCTTTCAGCCCAAGGAGGCAGCTGCCTCACCAGATGTGATTTGAGGAGCAGGGGTAGAAAGGGTGGCTGGCAGCCCTAGCTGCCTGCCCCCAGGTTCCCCTTCCCCTGCTCTGCTCTCTGAAATTTCACCCATTCTGTTCTCTCTCCTCCCTTTCCTCTCCTGTTCATCCACAGAGCAGACAATAAGCCCTGACGATGTGCCAGGCATTGTAGTAGGTGGTGAGTTCCAAGGAACTTTCGATCCTAGGGGCAAACTCAGAGATGGAAACACACAACAACATCTGCAAGTGGCAAGTACTCAAACAGTCCAAAAGCCTGAGACAGTAAGCTGTTTCTACCTGACGAGGGTGCTGGGAATGCCTTCCCAGAGAAGGTGGCATTTGAGCTGACCACTAGGGACCCTCGGCCAAAATGCTGCAGCTACCCTGTGAGGGGGTAACCCTTAGGCCACCATCCCCTTGGCACAAGTAACTAACTATTGACTGTCACCTGTGAAACAGAGCGGGAAAGTCCTGGGAGATTCCAGAGATGTGACTTTGCATATAGAACAGGGAGAAAAAAATTGGTGAGGATGGAAGTCACTACCTGAGGGGTCTCAGGCCAGCAACCCTCCACCATGGGGGGAAAGGAGGAGACGCACCTTATCTGGTTCCTGATCTCTCTTGGGGCCAGTCTTCTTCTCCATTCGTCTAATGGTATGCTGCATTTTTTTTTTCTGGTTTCTCTTCCTCATTTTTCATAAAGATGAGGCTTTTAGCTAGCTCTTCTTGCCATCAGTTTCTATCCTGCATCTAATCAAAGTCCACTCCCTTATTCTTTTTTTAAAAATGTTTTATTTATTTTTGAGAGAGAGAGAGAGACAGCGTGAGCAGGGGAGGGTCAGATAGAGAGGGAGTCACAGAATCCGAAGACAGGCTCCAGGCTCTGAGCTGGCAGTCAGCACAGAGCCCAACTTGGGGCTCGAACCCACGAACTGTGAGATCATGACCTGAGGCGAAGTCAGGCGCTTAACCAACTGAGCCACCCAGGCGCGCCGCCCCCCCCACTCCCTTATTCTTAATGTGTTCAAAGGTTATTTCCTTTGCCTTCTCTTGAATCTGGCTTTTATGCCCTCATTAGTGTTCCTCACTTTGTCCCTCCCCGTGCTTGCTATCATTCTGTGTATCAACCTCCTCATTTTCCACTCCAGCATCTTCTCTCAGAGACAGTGCTATTTAGGTCTTTTATTTATTTATTTATTTATTTATTTATTTATTTATTTATATTTAGGTCTTTTAATTAGCTTTCCTTCTGCCCCACTCACCTTTCTTAAGCAAAATTGTTTTTAACTCTAGCCTCTTGGTTTTTCTTCTTGTTTTTGTTCTTTTACATCAAGTTTTTAATATTAATTTTTTTTTTATTTTGAGAGAGAAAGAGCACACACAGGGGAAGGGGGAGTGGGAGAGACAAAGAGAGAGAAAGAGAGAGAGAGAGAGAATCTTAATCAGGCTCTGCACTCAGTGTGCATGCACAAGGCTCAATTCCATGACCCTGGGATCATGGCCTGATCCAAAATAAGAGTCAGATAGATGCTCAACCGACTGAGCCACCCAAGCACCCCTAATATTAATATTTTTTAACACTTTGATGAATTCCCTTCTTTTCTTGGAATATTGAGTATTGTCAGCTCTTGTGAAGGCTTCTCATGTTCATTTTTCTCATTTGTTCCTTATAAAGTTGCCTTAAGGTATATGGTACCTGGGAGGAGGGAGGAGAGATTGGAGGGAAGGAGGAGAGATTGGAGGGAAGGTGAGGGAGAGTCCCGGGAGGTCCTGAGCTCTGCCTGGCCTCTCTGCTGAGCACCCACTCTGGAAATGTTCTCTCCCCTAACTTCTCTGCAGAAAGTTTTCAACAACCCTTACGTCCCTGTGGCTATCTGACAGTCATGAATGACACCCAGCTCTGCTTTCTAAGGGGGAGAGAGGGCGGGACCACATGACCCTCTTGGTTTGTGGGTTGAGGACCACACTCCCCACCCACCCCGCCCCCTGCTCCTCTCTGTATCTTATTGGACCACGGCCCCGGCCTGCAAACAATTGGCGGCGCGAGCAAGTGTATGTTTTAGACCGTGAGATTCCGGGAGACCATGACTTCCCACTACTGCTTCCCCTCGTGATCCAGGCTTCAGCAAAAGCACCTCAGGGCCACAGGGTGGGGGCTGGGGGAGAGCCTCTCCCTCCGTCTGCCCCTGACCGCCTCCACGCCCCTGCAGGAGTGCTGTTCAGCATCGAGGTCACCTCCACCTACTTTGCCGTGCGGAACTACTGGCGAGGATTCTTCGCGGCCACATTCAGTGCCTTTGTATTCCGCGTGCTGGCCGTGTGGAACAAGGATGCCGGTAACGGGGAGACGGGGACTGGTAACGGGGCGTGGGAGGAAGCTCCTCGGGGCGGTTTAGAAAAGGAATGGATGGCATTATTTCGGAAGTGGGCCCAAGGAAATAGAGCAAAGATATTGGTCATGGGTCACGGAGTGGAAGGGCAGTGTTTGGCATAAACACTGGAAATTCATTGGAAGAGGTGACATTGGCCTTGGAGGAAGGAAAGAGTTGACCCTCCGCATATGACGCTAGCTTCCCCTTGCGTCTCTGTGGCGCTCCCACCATGATGCCTCTCCGTCCCATAGTCACCATCACTGCCCTCTTCCGAACCAACTTCCGAATGGATTTCCCCTTTGATCTGCAGGAACTCCCAGCCTTTGCCATCATCGGGTCAGTGGGGTCGGGGTCACCTGCTCTGGGAGTGGCGAGCTGCGGGTGGGGGCCGGGTGCGGCTCTGGGTTGGGAGGGGCCCAAGCTGGAAGAAGTGGGGGCAGGCGTGGATAAGCGTGAATTGCTGGGGGGAGGGTGGGTGCCTGGTATTTGTTTCCCTGCCATGGCCAGGTCAGAGATGAAGGTTGCATTGCTATATCACTTGTGCCCTCAGGATTTGCTGTGGGTTCCTGGGAGCCGTATTTGTGTACCTGCATCGCCAAGTCATGCTCGGTGTCCGAAGGCACAAGGCCCTCAGCCAGTTTCTGGCGAAGCAGTGAGTCACTGCCCTTCTGTGTCCTACCCATTTACTTTCCGCTTTCTCCACGAGCCCCTCCCTTTTAATCTTTCTCAAAGGCTGTAAATGCCTTTACGTGGCTTGTGATAAAATATAGAAGTCCTGATATTCCACATAGGGAGAGAACAGTGTGGTTTGCCCATTAAAGATTGCTTTTTGGTGGCAAGAACATTCTGTGTTTAAAGAACTGAGGCTGGGATGCCTGGGTGGCTCAGTCAACTGAGCGTGTGACTCTTGATTTCAGCTCAGGTCATGCTCTCACGGTTTGTGGGATCGAGCCCTGAACTGGGCTCTGTGCTGAGTGTGGAGGTAGAGACTGCTTAGGATTCTCTCTCTCTCTCTCTCTTTCTCTCTCTCTCTCTCCCACCCCTCTCTCTCNAAGAGCTAAGGCTGCAGTGAGCTGCTAGGACCCAGCTTGCCTGCTCTGTGGCATCCACTGTGACTAACTTGGGGAGCTTAAATCTGTGTCTTTTTCAGCCGCTTGCTGTATCCCGGAATCGTCACCTTCGTCATTGCCTCATTCACTTTTCCACCAGGAATGGGTCAATTCATGGCTGGAGAGGTCAGCTCCAAGGAGTCTGGGGGGGTGGGGTGGGGGTCAGGTCACTGAGCTCGTGACTGGGACTAAGCCAGGGCAGGGCCTCCGCACAGATGTCCCTCCAGCTTCTGAGCACATGTACTTTTACCCAAGTGTAGAATCTCTCCCCGAGAACAGAACAAGAGAGACCTTTGAAAAAAGACAAGAGAATCCATTGTTGTTGTTTTTTTAAGTTTATTTATTTATTTTGGGAGAGAGGGAGGGGCAGACAGAGGGAGAGACAGAATCCCAAGCAGGCTCCAAGCAGACAGTAGAGAGCCCGATGCAGGGCTTGAACTCATGAACCATGAGATCGTAACCTGAGCTGAAGGCAGATGCTTAACCAACTGAGCCACCCAGGTGCCCCAGGAGAATCGGTTCGGTACAAAATGCCAGCACCAAACATCCTTGCAGACAGACTCACTTTTGCTTCTTCCTCCCACAGCTGATGCCTCGTGAAGCCATCAGCACCTTGTTTGACAACAACACGTGGGTAAAGCACGTGGGTGACCCTGAAAGCCTGGGCCGGTCAGCTGTGTGGATCCATCCACGGGTCAACGTCATCATCATCATCTTCCTCTTCTTTATCATGAAGGTACCCCCCCTGCACTCCTGACCCTCTAAGCTTCTGTCTGTTTTCAACCTGGAACCATGGTTTGCGTAGGGTAGAGAAAGGCAAGCGTCATGTGGGCTTCATCCAACGTAAAAAGAAATAGCGGGGAAACCATAGCACAGGTAAGTTGCTCATCCGTAGAAGTGAGCCAGGGTCATTCACGGCAACTTAGAGGTGTTGCCGTCATTACCGTAAGCCACCTAAAGGTTCCACTGGCTAAGTGCTTAAGATGTCACAGCAGCCAAGTAACAAGTAATCAAGGACAAGAGGGGGCTGAGCAGTATAGATCACTGTGCGAACACCTCAGGTAAACTAACCAAATCCCGCCACCTATTAGATAACTGGGTACTTCACTCTCCATGTATCAAGTTTTTAGATGATTTGCATATGCATTTCCCCCCTGGCTGGTGGGTAACCTCTTTTCTAGAATCATAGAAGAGATAAAATGTTTAAATCAATTTTGTTAGTGACTACATATAATTTTTATACATGGTATCGTTTCCTAGTTAGGCAGTGAGGCTGTGAGGATTTTGCCACTCTCAAGCCATTTTCTCCTAATTTCAGTTGGGAGACCACAACTGGTCTCTTAGATTTGTTCTCTTCCAAGTCTGCCCATCAAGGACCATGTAATCCTAAGCTTCTCAGTCACCACCTCATACAAAGATATTTTTATCTCCACCCCTAGTTGTGACGTCTCTTATAGCTGCTGCTTGCCTCTCCTTTTTCTCTTTCAATGGTTGCCTTATTACTGACAGTGTATCTTTCCTGAACAATCCATGATTTTCCTCTGTATATTAGGGTTCTCACCTAAAAGACTGTCCACACTGAACTTTCATGCTTTTGAATACCTTGCTATTAACTTCATGATAATTTTTGTGAATCTGTATTATCACAGGATATGAGTCAGTAAGTTATATATGCTTTTGGTTGAAAAACATGTGTTTGTTTTTTGCTGCTCCTTTAATGTACTTGCCAAGGATCCCATGATTAAAGATACCAGGTGCTTGACACACCAGGTTCCAAGTCTGTGACTTACATTCTCAGGATCTGCTCTGGGTTTCTAGAAGCTGTATCTGTGCATGTTCTTTCCCGTCCCACTCCACATGGGTTCGGTGGGTCGACAGCTTCCATATTTTGCACACCTACTTTACTAATTATGTCTTTTTTTAAATTTCTTCCTTCAAAAGATTTGATATTTTTATCATAAAAATGTTCTTGCTGTCTTGTTAGGGATTTGACTTTTGGACTTTCAGTACAGAGTTCATCTTCTCTAACTTATAAATCCCAGCTTCCTGTAAGTAACCAAGCAAGTCCAAGTTTCGATAGCATCTCAGAATTTATTGTTCAAGGATAATAATATAGACAACTATATGGTAACTTTGGGATCATATATACTTTTTTAAAATTTTATTTAACTCCAAGTTAGCTAACCTATAGTATAATGTTTCAGGAGTAGAATTTACTATAACACCCAGTGCTCATCCCAACAAGGGCCCTCCTTAATGCCCATCACCCATTTAGCCCATACCCCCACCGAACCCCCCCCATCAACCCTCAATTTGTTCTTTGTACTTAGGAGTCTCTTACGGTTTACCTCCCTCTCTGCTTTTATCTTATTTTTCCTTCCCTTCCTTTATGTTCATCTGTTTTGTTTCTTAAATTCCACATGTGAGTGAAATCTTACGTTACTTATCTTTCACTGACTGACTTATTTCGCTTAGCATAATTCATACTAGTTCCATTAATGTTGCTGCAGATTGTACGATTTCATTCTTTTTGATCACCAAGTAATATTCTATTGTGTGTGTATATGTATATATGTGTATACATATACACACATATATACATATACACATATATATATATACACATATACACACACATATATATATACCACAGCTTTTTTATCCATTCTTCAGTCAATGGACATTTGGGCTGTTTCCATAATTTGGCTATCGTTGATAGGATCATATATACTTTTAAAATGTCAAGCTTTTGGGGCAGCTGGGTGGCTCAGTCAGTTGAGCATTGACTCTTGTATTCAGCTCAGGTCATGAGCTCACAATTGTGGAATTGAGCCCCATGTCAGGCTCTGCACTAGGTGTGGAGCGTGTTTAGGATTCTCTCTCTCCCTCTGCCCCTCTCCCCCACTTGCATGCTCTCTCTCTCTCTTTCTCTCTCTCTCAAATTAAAAAAAATTTTTTTTCTTACAAGAGAACAAATCTACACCTTTATTTATTTCCTTTTCAGTTAGTTTAAATCCTTGAGGGGTACAACATCACATGGATTCTGTGGCCAATGACTTTAGGAGGAAAGTTGCTTCGGAATTTGGCACAAACCATGCCACTGTTTCCAGGAGTTACTTTCCCCAGATCACTCTGGTTTTATTCGGTTTGCCACCAGGAGTCACTGTGTTGTTCTCTGCTCTGTACACGTAGGCATATCTCTTGCCTGCTTAGAAATCAGTTTCATCTTGGGCATAAACACCTTCAGTTTTAAGAAGAGCTGTGTGCTCCCTCTGGTCGGAGACCCTGCTTATAGCCAGCAAAGCTGGCTTTGGACCACAGCCTTCCAGACATATTTATCGTTTCAGGAGTCCTGTTCCCAGCACGCCTCCACAGTTTCCAAAATGGTGGAAAGAGCAAAAAAAAAAAAAATTTTTTTTTTAAATAATTAAAATAAAATTTCAAGCTTTTAAAAAGTTTTGGAGAAACAAAATACTGTATATATTCTTCAACATTTCCCTACCCCTCACCTCACCTCACCTCACCTCCTTAGATTCCCAAGTATATATCTAGATTCAATTTTACAGATAAATGTTTATTCTGAGAAGCCTACTCGGATTATACAGCAGCACTCAACTGTATGTCACTATTATTAATTTCTCGCTGAATTACCTCCTTGATAATGTATATATCATAAGCATATCAGGGAGAGAAACTCATATACTTCCTGGGCTATGTTTCAAGCCCCACAGTATAAGCAGCCTATGCTATTCTATAATATTTATAAATGTAAAACCACTCACTGTTGTAAATCTGTGATATCGTCTGATTGATTATCACGGCTTCCAGCATTTTCACTGTTCTGCTGTTGGACACATATACATCCTTTTATTTATTCCAAAGTGTAGGTGTGTAGATAATAGTTTACCTACACTACATATATACCTATAGGCAGTGTAGGTACAAGCAGATAAGATTCTCAGCTATTGATGAAACAAACTTCCATCTTCTTCAACCTTAAGACACAGAAAGTATCACCATGTTGTAAGTCATCAGCTCCCACAATGGGTGTGACAACTTCTCAGTTTCCCTTTCTAAGAGTCCAACGTCATTACCCAGTATCACTGTTCAGCGTAACCCTGGGGCTCAGTGGAATTCTTCATAGCACTCCTTCTTGTGTAGGGTCTAAATAAAATGACATCTGTCATAATGGGTCTCTAGTTTCCCAGTTCTCTAGAACTGGGTGTTTAAATTCTTGTGAGTTATTTGCATTCCTCATTACTTACATTGTTTCTGGATCCTTCCTTTCATGTGCTAATAGCTCAGAAAGTTTGCTAGCCTCGTGTCATTCTTTGTGCTACAGGAGTTGATCACATCCGTGTCCTCTGAGCTTCATCTGTGCTTACACATATCATGAGGGATAATTCAAAGTTCGCCCTCCAAAATCAGCCCTGTTAGCCACCTATTACCTGTATCACTGGAGCATTCAGATTAACCGGAGCCAATAAGCTTTCACATGCTTATTCCAAAAAGATGGCACAGAATAGTTCAGGGGGTCTCCAGTTGTTATATGTCAGAATCACTTACAAGGTTTAAACTAGAGGGGTCTAGAACACCGTATCCAGACAGACTGACATGGTGTCTGGTCGTCTGCAGTTTCAGCCAGTTTCCCAGTGGGTATTTCTGTTGAGTGTTGCAGCAAATATTAGCGCAGAGAAGCCTTTTCTATTTTGCATGGATGCTATTTGACCAAACTCTCTTCTTTCTTTCCTTCCTCCCTCCATTCCTCCCTCCCTAGTATCCTGCCTGTATCTGACTTGCATTTATGAGCACCATGCCAGTGCTGAGAGCAGGCAGAGAAGAGGCATGCAGTTGCTTTATACTCAAGGCCCTCTTAGTTTATATTCTCTTCATTTGTACACTTGACTTTGTAGCTCTCAACTGTTTTACATGCTCATATTCTGACATGAAGAAGTACGTATGCATTTTGCCTCAACTCAGAGCTTCTGGAAGGAAGCCTTCCCAGAGTTTTTGTCACGGCCTCTTGACACCAGCCCTGGTTCAATGGAACCTTTTTTTTTTTTTAATTTTTATTTATTTATTTTGAGAGAGACAGAGATCGAGCGAGGGAGGGGCAGAGAGAGAGAGAGAGAATCCCACACAGGCTCTGTGCTGTCAGACCCAGGGCTCGAACTCACAGGCCATGTGATCATGACCTAAATTTAACTGACTCAGTCACCCAGGTGCTCCTCAAGGGAATCTTTCTAAGCTTCATAATATTAAGAAATTTATTTCTCACTAGATTCTAGGACAATTGGTACAGATTTTTTATTGTAAATATTTCATCCTGTCAATTTGTTCTGACTTAGCTGCTGCCATCTTTCACCAAATTATTTTGAGATCCTTAGTTGTAAGATTAGCTTAACTTATTTTGGAAGTGATACATAAACCTGTTTCTTAATTCACATGCTGTGTCTCATACTTTTATTTCTTTCACAGATATTTCAAAAGCTCAACCAATACTCCTTTCTCCACTCTTATTTCTCAATTCTTCCACATTCTTTGCCACAAAAAAATGTACCTATTGCTTTTGCTAAAATTGTTCCAATTTCTGTTGGAATACTACCCGACAAAGTTGGCCCTGGAGCTTGGCTGGGTTTCTCAGTGTGCCCTTCCAGTATGGCCAGTACAGAGCTGGGTTTTTTTTTTTTAACCTCTGTTTAAGGTGATTTGATGTTAAGAGAAAATGGCTCAGGCAAGACAGGCTTCACTCCAGACTCCCTTGTGAGGTTTACCATATAAACTGCTTTGTAAATGACCACATCAAAGCTACGTTAGTCATATAGTAAGTTTCTAAGACTAACATGTCTGCCACTTAGAAATGGGCCCTTTTTCAGAAACATAATCTGGCTGCAAAAAGATATCCTCCAGCTTCAAGACTTTCGGGCTGTTCGGCTGAGGTGACCTCTTCAGGCTAAGAGGGTACCATATAGGCTAGACCCTTTTGGAACAGGGACAGGAGTCTTCAGCAGCTCTACTCTTCTTTCTAGATTGCCTAACGGCAAACATAGTCACTCCAAGAAGGAGCAATTTGGGTTAATAGTCGGAGCAACTTTCTTAAAATGTTGTCTTTGGTGGTCTCTTAGCCTGAGTGCGCCACGTTTTTTGGTTCTGGAGGAAGGGTGCAGACAAGATGGCTTCCAAAAAGATTCACTCTCCCAGGTTTTCCGTGACCCTCGAAGCAAGAAGGAGGGTTGGAAGTGGGAAGGGGATGGAGTGTGTGTGTGTGTGTGTGTGTGTGTGTGTGTGTGTGTGTATTGGGCAGGGTTGAGGGGGTGTCCTGATGCCTCTTTTTACCCCAGTTTTGGATGTCCATCGTGGCCACCACTATGCCCATACCCTGCGGAGGCTTCATGCCTGTGTTTGTGCTAGGTAAGTTCTTGTGGGAAGCCTGAGATCTTACTGAGAGCTGCAATCTAAGGTACCGGGAAATCAAGGAAAGGTCTGGGATGTTCGGGGTTTGTATTTGGTCTTACTGCCCAAGCAGGGATTGGCTCTGAAAATATAGAGGATCAGGAACTTGGACCTTTCAATACCTTCATTTCTTTCATCTTTCCTCTAGGAGCTGCATTTGGAAGACTGGTAGGAGAGATCATGGCCATGCTCTTCCCTGATGGTATCCTATTCGATGACATCATCTACAAGATCCTACCTGGGGGCTATGCAGTAATTGGTGAGACACATTCTACCCCCCGGAACTCCTAATCGCCACACTCAAACTCTCCCATGGCATCTTTATTCCATGCTACACAATGAGGTTTTAATTTTATGCTATTTGATTCAACTTTTGTTCAAATAATCAGCCCTTGGCTCTGACTCTCATTAGCTCTTATTGAACATCTTTGAGCCTTAGTTTCTTTATGTAAAAAAGGGATTATGGGGATTAAACAAGATAATAAGGAGGAAAACACCTAGGATTGTGTCTGAATGTTTGGTAAGGGATTTTTCTTTGCTTCCAAAGAATCACAGAAACAGCAGTGCAGGTGACTGGCTTGGATACTCCCATCCAACCTGCAGATGTGCTAATATTAACGGGACTTAAGAGTACATGGCTAAGAAACATGGGCTCTGTGCTCATCCCCGCCACTTGTCACCTGCATGACTACGGAACAAGTTAGCTACCTTTCCGCACCCCACTTTCTTTGCTCTAACGTGACTTCTGAGATATCTTACAATCCTAACATTCTGAGAATCTGTGATAATCTTTTTTTCATTAAATCTACAATCCCATGAAGCTGAAACCATGTCTAACACAGAGACCAGTGTAATCCTCAAAATTATTATGCCTCCTTCTTCCTTATGTTCTTCACCAAAAATCCCATAACGTCTAAGGCCATGTGTCCCTTAAATATAGAAGCACTAACCAGCCTTACAGTGCATATGGTGACCTGACTCCCCAATCACAGTCCTTTACAAAAGCCTCTTTCATCAATTAGAATCATCTGCTTTTATTCCCCATCAAGCAAGCTGTACACCCAACGTGGGGCTTGAACTGACAAGCCCGAGATCAAGAGTTACATACTCTACTGACTGTGCCCCTCTCTTTCGTAACTTTTTCTTGTTCTCTTTTCATGTATACCTCCTAGTGACTATTTTTGTTGATGGAAAAACATAACTAAAAACAAATAAGACAGATTCTGTTATCAACGAGTTCACAGAATCATAGCATTTTAGATCTGCAAGGGTCTTACGACTTATTTAATACCTCACTTACCTTAGAGATAAGAATATGGGATTCCAGAAGAATCAAGTTCTACTTATACAGTTGAGAAATTATAGAATCACAATCTGACACAGGTGTCATTCTCCAAGTCCACAGCATGAGTCCTGGCTTTTGACCCTCTTCACTCATAAATTATTGACATTGAAACCTGAGGTCCAAAGTAAAATGCTATCAGAGTTTTAAAATGCTCAGTTAAGAATCATCCAAACTTCTGGGGTGCCTGGTGGGCTCAGTCAATAGAGCATGTGACTCTTGATCTCAGGGTTGTGAGTTAGAGCCCTACACTGGATGTAGAGACTACTTAAAAACAAAACAAAACAAAAAAGAATGATCCAAAAATACAAACTCAAGGAACTGTCTTCATTTTATAAGTGAAAATTTGGGCACACACAATGATTTTGCAAATTGCCAAAGGACATCGAATAAGATCAAACTCATTTTCTATCAGTTCAGCATTCTTGCCACTACTCTTGACAGATAGTTATGTCAAGAGTGTTGGTACTGACCAAGGTCATGTCTCCCCGCTCTACGTCACTCCCCTCACATCCCCACGTGCCCTCCATGCCAGGAATGGCAACCCTAACCCACCACTTCCTGTGTGTCATTCTAGGGGCAGCAGCGCTGACTGGTGCGGTGTCCCATACAGTCTCCACAGCTGTGATTTGCTTTGAGTTAACGGGTCAGATTGCCCACATCCTCCCCATGATGGTGGCTGTCATCTTGGCCAACATGGTGGCTCAGAGCCTGCAGCCCTCCCTCTATGACAGCATCATCCAGGTCAAGAAGCTACCCTACTTGCCTGACCTTGGTTGGAACCAGCTCAGGTCAGGGGCACCAGCTGGAATTAGTTCAGACGTGATGGGGTGGGGGTGGTGAGGTTCTGAGGTTGAGACCAAGGTTAGGGTCAACATTTGGAAACGCTGCTTTGTGCTCATTTTTATGTTCCCACGTACTTACTGAATATTCTAAGTGATTGAATGCCTGGGATGGCAAAGGAACAGCCTATGGTGGGGCTAACCCCCCATGCTTTCTCCCTCCATAGCAAATTTACAATCTTTGTTGAGGACATCATGGTGCGTGATGTGAAGTTTGTTTCAGCTGCCTGCACATACGGGGAATTGCGAACCCTGCTCCAGACCACCACCGTCAAGACTTTACCGCTGGTTGATTCGAAAGGTCAGTGGGAAGGAAGGAAACAGACTCCTGAGCTAGTGACCTGAACAAGGGCTCCACCGAGGTGGAGGAGATACTGTAGTGTGGGCTTTTCGTTAGGGACCACTCATTTCTGCCACAGCACACCCAGCTGTGTTTCCTTTCGAGAAGGGAAAATACGGTCCCAACAGAAGCACAAGAAGATAGTTAAAAATCCAATTAGAGAGCTACAGCCGATTCTCATTAGTCACTGTAGTTATGTTCTCTCAAATCGCCATGAACGCTGAATCACGGGTACGACACTGAACTGCCCTGGAGGAAATGCAGGGTTAGGTTCCTCCGACCACATTTTCTTCGACTAATCAACGCATAAACTTGTTTTATGTGTGTTTCTCTTTAAAGACAGCTTATTTCGTATATGCTGTGGATTCACTAACTAGAAATCATGGCCAACAGGGCTATAACTCATGCCTGAGCGGAGCTCACCTAGCACACGGATGTTCTCAGTAAGGCCCATCACAGCCTTCTTGCTTGGGGGTGGGGAGGGGCAGGGTGGGGTTTAAGCAGCAAAATCACCAACACAAAACCAGCAAAAAATGGACCATGAAAAGAACGCTTGTTTACAATATGGGAGAGCATCACTTTTCCAGCCTCAGCTGGAAACGTGTGCACGGGAGGCTCCAGTCGTTCGCCACTCTGTACAGGTCTGTGACGGTAAGGGCACTTTGAGCACTGGTTTGGGGGTTACAAATACGTACCCGTGTTTGAGGCAGTAGATACGTTTCACAAACAGGGAATCCATGAACGGTGAGGCTTAATCCCTTATGTGGATCTCTTTGCTACTTTGCTAAATGGTAGCCGTCCTTCAGTGCCCGATGTGAGGGGCAGAAGAAACCATCTGTATGAAGGAGTGAATGGTTTATTCTTTTTAATGTTTATGTATTTATTTGGGGGAGTGGGGGCAAAGAGAGACAGGGAGAGAGAATCCCAAGCATTCTCTGCACTGTCAGCGTAGAGCCCCACTCAGGGCTGTGTCTCATGAACTTGAGATCATGACCTGAGCCAAAATCAAGAGTCCACACTTGGGGCGCCTGGGTGGCTCAGTCAATTAAATGTCCAACTTCATCTCAGGTCAAGATCTCATGGTTCGTGAGTTTGAGCCCCATGTCAGGCTGTATGCTGACAGCTCAGAGCCTGGAGCCTGCTTTGAATCGTGTCTCCGTCTCTCTCTCTGCCCCTCCGCTGCTCATGCTCTGTCTCTCTTTCTCTCTTTCTCTCAAAAATAAATAAACATTAAAAAAAAGAGTTGATGCTTAACTGACTGAGCCACGCAGGCGCCCCAGCGGAGTGAATGGTTTAAAGCAATGATTTCACACACCATTTTCTTTCACCATCCTTTGGCGTTTAATCCTGCTGTGTATTATTTCTTTGTGTAGTTTGTATATTTGTGTCTCACTAGATTAGGAATTCTTTGAGGGCAGACACTATAACTTCTATCCCCTTCAGACTGCCTCCCTGTAGGTATTTACTAGATTTTAAATCAATACTCACCTAGGGTTTGAATTAGTATAATTAAGAAGAATCACGTAGGGCCATTTGGAGCCATTAAATTTGTTAGTTCCTGATTTCAGATAATCAAAGTATCCAAATTGTTCAGGTTAGATTCATTTTAATATTTTTCCCAAATCCCAAATACTTTTTTTTAACGTTTGTTTATTTTTGAAGAGAGAGAGAGGGAGGGAAAGGCAGATTGCGAGTTGGGGAGGGACATAGAGAGAGGGATACAGAATCTGAAGCTGGCTCTAGGCTCTTAGCTGTCAGCACAGAGCCCGATGTGGGGCTAGCTCTAACTCACAAGTGTGAGATCATAAACTGAGCCGAACTCAGATGCCCAACCGACTGAGCCACGTAGGCGGCCCCCAAATACTTTTAAAGTGGCCTCTAAAGCAGTGGCTTTTCATTGGAGCCTGGGTACAGCCAATGAGATGCAGGGTTTTCATAATAAAGACAAAGACTTAACCGTAAGATTTATCTTAATAACACTGTTGCAGTTTTATGGGCTTATAATTTAATGAAAAGGTTAATTATGGTAGCAGAAATTTCCATATATGAAACATCTTCCTAGGAAAAGTAAGCATTTTGTTTATATCCTAGAAGAACCCAGAGTCTTTAAGTGATTAAACAGCAGATATCCTTGTAATCCTTGTAGACTTCTTCCAAAGTGCATTCACATCTCAGCCCATATAAATGGCTTTAAAAGTTTCTTGCTCTCTCTTTCTTTTTTTTTTTTTTGGAGAACAGGGTTGATTAGCTATTTTGATACCAAGTTCACCTATTTACAAACAGCCTGTATAATGAAGGGCTGCATCAGAATAAGTACACATTAGCACGAACTCCTATGCTATCAGCTGAGTCTCTAAGTGCTGAATGAGTGAAATGAAAGGGTCTGGGGGAGGTCAGTCCTGGAAGATGTTTGAAGTGAGTTTTCAGGAAGAGAAGGTAAGAGCTGGAAAAAGAAGCAGGGGTGCTGGGCTCGTGTCCGGGACTCCGTCCTGTGTGTCCTGCCGAGCAGGGCAGAGCAGGGAGTGGACCCCAGCCGGCCCTCAGCCTGCGCTCTGCTCTCCCCTAGACTCCATGATCCTGCTGGGCTCCGTGGAGCGGTCAGAGCTGCAGTCCCTCCTGCAGCGCCACCTGAGCCCTGAGCGGAGGCTGCGGGCAGCCCAGGACATGGCCAGGAAGCTGTCCGAGCTGCCTTACGACGGAAAGGCGCGGCCCGCTGGCGGCGGGCACCGAGGCCTCCCGCCTGAGGCCCGGAGGGAGTCCTTTGCCTTCGTGGATGAGGATGAAGATGAGGACCTCTCTGGGAAGCCCGAGGTGACCAGACAGGGATAGGGCTGGCGGAGCCGATAGAGTGGGCCAGGGGAAAGAGAGGAGGTGCCGATCACGGAGAAGGTCAAAGGGACCAGTGTCCCTGGGGGCCAGGGGCTGAAGGAGGTGAAGGGCTGAAGGCTGCAGGTGATGGTACCAATGAGAATCCAAAGGGACACAGGAATTCTGAACGGGGAGAAGGAGGTAGAGGGACTTCCCAGCACGCGTGCTGATAAGGGGAGGAAAGTGCTGGGCAGCCTCTTTCCCAGGACTGAGGATTTTCACCGTTCCTTTCAGCTGCCTCCTCTCCCTGCTCCTCACCCCTTTCCTGCTGCTCCGCTGTCCCCCGAAGAGCCCAATGGGCCCCTGCCCAGCCACAAACAGCAGCCAGAAGCCCCGGAGCCTGCAGGTGAAGATTCTCCCAGCATGCACCCGCATCACACCTCTCTCTGGGCTCTCCTCAACCTAACGGCTGCCACCATAAGGAGGGGTGAGGGCAGGGGAGGGCGGGAAGGGATTCCGATTCGTTGAGTCTCCATATCGCCATCCCAGGGAGTCGGGGCAAGGGCTGGTTTAGGAGGGTAGGAGAGAGGGTGTCCGTGGAGGTGACGCATCCGGAAGTACACACCCTGTTTGGCCAAGTGTCAGGGGCCCCTCGGGAGTCCCCTAGCCGGCCATTTCCTCCCAGGGCATATACTGTTTGTTTCCGTTTCTACCCACTTATCACTCCTCTCAGGTCAAAGACCCTCTGTCTTCCGGTCCCTGCTGCGCTGCTTACTGGGCAGGCCTCGCCCCATGAAGAAGAAAACAACCCAGGTGAGAACAGATGTGTCGTGGAGGGTGGACAGGGAAAGGGGCGAGCCTTTGCGGACTGAGACATCCATGGTCTGCGAGGCAGAAGGGAGGAGGGCCCACCAAGGAGAAGGTGCATATGGAAGGAACCATGAGTAGGAAGGCAGCCATCTGTGGCCGTCGCCTGCGAGAGATGACTCATGGCCAACGGACTCATAATCGCCATGAAAAGGGAAAGAACTTACACCTATGTCTTTCTTCTCTAGGAGTTAACGGATTTGGTGGACACCATGTCACCTGAAGAGGTAAGAGAAACAGCAAGAACCTGGGGTGGGCTGTTCTGTCAGATGAAGACGTTGCTCACTTTGTTCATCGTGTTGTTGTAAGAAGATGCGAGTCTAGGCCAGAAAGCGTTGTGAGAGGTTGGGAATGAGATATGACTATGGAGGGAGGGCTGGGCGCGTCGCTCAGAGGTGGGCCTTCTCAGAGGGATCAGGAGAAGGAAGTCTTGAGCCTCTATGCACGGATGGGACCGTAGTACTCAGATGAGTCTTAAGATCTTTTAACATTTAGACATTAGGGATATTTGGGCCAGGCAGATGCTGTGTAGGAAGCATGAGCTTCACCTGAAGCGCCAGGCAGCCAGCCGTCGCACTTGCCATGCAGAAGAACGGCATGGAAGCTAAACTCCATGCCTGCTGGAGGTGACGATGCTGGCTTGGTCAGGGCCCTGAGGTGGTGGACTACTAGAAAATGCCAGGAAACAAGCCTGGAAAAAACTGAAAACCCAGGGCAAACACTAACAGCAGTGCCCCACTGGGACAAACACCTATTTCCTTAAAAAGGTAGTTACTGAGTCTGTGAGAGAGAAAATCCAGCCCTGAATAGGCCTGGTCCTGAGGAGCAGACAGCCAGGGAGCAATGATCTGGAGCAAGCAGCCGGGCCATCCCGGTCGGAACAGACCCTGGGGTTGCAGAAATACCACAGGGACCAGTAGCCGCCATTCCACTTAGTAAAAGAAGGCAGGCCCACCACGGAGCTGAAATGGAAGAGCTTTGAAAGCCTATAGATGACAACCGTAATGGATATTATTCTAAAATAAGCATCTTTTTTAAATAAAGTTTATTTATTTTGAGGTGGGGGAAGGGCAGAGAGAGACTCCCAAGAGGGTTCCGCGCTGTTAGTGCAGAGCCGACACGGGGCTCAGTCTCACAAACCGTGAGATCATGACCTGAGCCGAAATCAAGAGCTGGACGCTTAACTGACGAGCCACTCAGGCGCCCCTAAAGTAAACATCTTCTTGGTCGGTCCAAGCTAAATGGAGGAGGGCATGGGGCGTCACAGGAGAGGAGGGAAGTCTGTCCCTTCTCTCCTTGTCACCCCTCAAAACACACACCCTTCTGATCAACGCCTTGTGGACAAATGGACTCAATGAGCACAGAACAAAGGGAACAGCTGCAGCTTCTGCCCCCAAGCAGGAAAACGATGGGTCGTGACTGTGGTTGAGGAGGGCTTTGCTCAAGTTCAAAACCAGTAATAATACTCTTAAAAAGTACTCCAGTGGGAAAGCTAGCTAGTTGATCAGTGAGGCTATTTAATGACCACTGGCAATAAAGCACCACCAGGGGTAAAAAGGAAGCATGTATTTTTAGCTGATCTCTTTCCCAAAGAAGACTTTAGGGATGTAAACTCCCACATGACCCACTGGGCCATTCTAGAAGGATGAGATCCATAGGAGTAAAAATTCAGGATATTTTGAACATGGTTTTCAGATGAGATCAAGAGGGCACCCTTGGCAATATCAAGGTGATACCTATGGGAAGAGTGGAAGAATTCACTGTCAGGTCGCCAGAGGTCACGTTTATCTACTCCTCTGTTAGGGGTACACACAGAGCCCCGGTTTGTTACCGGGGCTGAGCCTCTGGAAGTAGCGGGACAGGTCAGACCCCAAAGCAGAGATTCCCCTGCCCCTTGGACACAAGCTGGGGTTCCTGGAACGTGATCAGCAGTCAAGGTCGGAAGCCCAGCTCTTCCTCTGTGTCGTCTTGGGCAGACACTTACGTACCCTGTGCCTCTATCTCCTCATCTGTAAAATGAGATAATGATAGGTCGTTGGAGAGGATCCCATGAGTGAAGACACGTACAGCCACCCGAATAATGCTTGGCACAGAGGAAGTGCTGCTGCATGTATGCTGGAAACGGTTCTGTTACCGTTGTTCCTTAACGGAAGACAAGAATGGAACCAGGGAAGGCAGGCAATGACCGTAGAAAGATCCAGGAGGACAGGATCAACCAAAGCAGGGTTGGCACGAGCCCTACAAATAAATCATGTCTCCAGCACACCTGCTAAGCGGTCATCTATCCTGTGCTGTGAGGACGAGCCAAACCCTGTGTGAACCTCTCCTCAGGAAAGGGGAGGACTGGAGGAGGTGTGGTGGCAGTCCAGAACAACCAGGGAGGGACAGATGGACAGCACGCCACCGCGGACTGTCCACCAGGCACAGGAACCAGGACGTGGCCTTCGGAGACCTTCTCCGGAGCTTGACACATGGGGACTTGGACAGACAGAAAAATGAAGTAGTACGGAGATCAGAGGGTGCTGACTGAAAAGACATTTCGGGAAATTTTAGATTCCGTTATGAAAGTCAGAGCTCTCCTGGATTATTTGGAATCTTGGGGATTTGGGTGTGCGCATCTGAAATCAAGAGGAGATTAAGGCCTTCGTGCCTTAATGCATCTGTGATAGACAAAACAAAACAAAAATGGTTTTACTCTAGCCAGTCACATCTTCATGCCCAGCAAATAGTCCCCACAATGCGAATGTGCTAGTTTCTGCACGCGCAGTGGGTACCTGCACGTAACACTCCTAAGAGTTCACATCCGGGGCACCTGGGTGGCCCAGTTGGCTGAGCAGCCATCTTCAGCTCAGGTCATGATATTGCGGTTCCTGGGTTTGAGCCCCGCTCGCTGCTGTCAGCACAGAGCCCGCTTCACTTCAGATTCTCTGTCCCCCTCTCTTTCTGCCTCTCCCCTGCTTCCACTCTGTCTCTCAAAACTAAATAAACATTAAAAAAAAAAAAAAAAGAGTAGGAACACCTGGGTGGCTCAGTCAGTTAAACGTGGGACTTCAGCTCAGGTCATGATGTCTCGGTTTGTGAGTTCAAGCCCCACGTAGGGCTCTGTGCTGACAGCTCAGAGCCTGGAGCCTGCTTCAGATTCTGTGTCTGCCTCTCTCTCTACCCCTCCCCTGCTTGTGCGGTCTCTCTCTAAAAAATAGATAAACATTAAAGAAATAGAGTTAATGTCCTCATCTGTGTCCTGTAGGCAGAGGTAAGACAAATGCCAATAAAAGATTAAGCAAGATCCATGTCATATCTGTAAAGGAGGGAGCAGCAATGTGCTATAGGAATTGAAAAGCCTGCTCCTGGGTGGTTGGGAGAGCCGTGTGCAATACAGGGTGGGGGAGTCCAGGGGGCGAGAACAGCAAATGCGGGTTTGGGAAGGCGCGGCTGCTTTCACTGAGCAATGGGCATCACAGGAGTGGTGGAAAATAAGACTGGGCAGATGGGTTGGAAACACCAAATGTTTGGGGCACAGGGGGCAGGGAGGGTGGGGGAGTAGAGGACAAGAAGACAGAGAGGTGCTCTAAGCGCCTGAGACTGAAGTGATGTGGGGCCTGATGAGGGAGGAGAGGGTGCAGCCCCTGGCAGGAAAGGAGGTCTAGTGATGGGGGGGATGGGGTGTCTGTGACACCGCATCACGTATTTCAGGGTCTGGGCTGCCTGGGAGGGCTGTTTGGGGTCCAGCTGCGGACCTGAGGCCGAAGGGCTCCGGGATGCGGAGCGACGGCCCTACCCTGCCCCACAGATTGAGGCCTGGGAGCAGGAGCAGCTGAGCCAGCCCGTGTGTTTTGACTACTGCTGCATCGACCAGTCTCCCTTCCAGCTGGTGGAGCAGACGTCTCTGCACAAGGTGAGTCCTTGCCCCCGACTGCTGGGGGCCGCCGAGGGCAGGGGAGGTGTGGGGCAGCCCCGCACTGACGGGCAGCTCTCTCCCCGCAGACCCACACGCTCTTCTCGCTCCTTGGCCTCCACCTTGCTTACGTGACCAGCATGGGGAAGCTCAGGGGCGTGCTGGCGTTGGAGGAGGTAAGAGTGACGTGTCCCATCGGAGCCGCAGGAGGAAGATGGGCACAGCATGACGGGGTGCGGGTGGGGAGGGGATGGCTTGACATTCNAGGTTGGAGGGTGTGGGCACAGCAAGGGGCAGGTGGGCAGGACCGCCTCCCAGGGTCTTCGTGGACTTCCCCTGCCTGGGTTGGGATGAGGGGTCAGGGCGTGAGTCCCGGTTCGTGTGCGCGCTCTGGGGAGGGCCGTGGGAACCTGGGACGGGGTGGGACGTGGCTGAAGGAGGCCTGAGGGTCACTAGGAGGGGGTCTGGCCAGAGGGGCCAAGACCCGCGGCTCCGCGGGCCCCTTCCCCTGCCTCCCCGCTCCTGTGCCGCCTCCTGCTGCGGTCTGTTCTCTCGCACGGGTTTCTCTCACCGGCCCCATCCTCGCCCTCCTCCCGGTCGGTCGTGCAGCCGCTTGCCCTCTCCCCGCAGCTGCAGAAGGCCATCGAAGGCCACACCGAGTCCGGGGGGCAGCTCCGCCCGCCCCTGGCCAGCTTCCGGAACACGACGACGGTCCGGAAGAACCCCGGGGGCCCGCCCCCGCCCCCCGACGCCTGGAGCCTGCCCGCGGATGGAGCCGCGGCTGCCGGGCCCGCGGAGGGGGCCCCCCCGTCCCCGGAACCCGCTCTCTCCGGGGCCCCGGCCCCGGCGGAGGGCGAGCTGGAGGAGCTGGAGCTGGTGGGCAGCGCGGGGCTGGAAGAGGAGCTGGCTGACATCCTGCAGGGCCCCAGCCTGCGGTCCAGCGACGAGGAGGACGAGGACGAGCTGATCCTGTGACTCGCGCCGACCGTCCAGAGGCCGCGGCCCGGGCTGGTTCGTGCGCGCGAGGGTCCGTCCGAGGCCGGAGGCACCGCGCCCGTGTCCTGCCCCCTCCTGGGAATTTTTAAATGGGACGGTGATAGTCTTAGAGGAGGGCTCCTTGCGCAGAGAGCGGCCTTGATCAGTTATCTAGGCCGTGTCCCCCCATCCAGACAGGCAGGCAGGGGCTTCTCACCCCAGGGAAGGGCCTGCCGGTGCGTGGGGCTTCCCGGCTGCCTGCTGAATGGGCGGCACACACCCCGTGTCTCCCAGGCCCCCCTTATCCCCTGGGAGCCCGCTGCTGTTCTTGTTCCAGCACCTTCCTGGCTCTGCCTGTGCGTCTGCCAGTCTCCACGGCGGGGACCCACAAGGGCGGCGGCCTGTGGAGGAGACGGGAGCCCCTCCTGCCTGGTGGACGGATGGCCCCGGAATACACTTGAGAACTGTCGCACCCCTCCTCAGAGCCCCCCACCCCGTTCTCCCACGGGCTCACACCCGCTCCTTGAAATTTGCGCCACCCCACGGCACCCCTTCCTGGCTCCCACTGAAAGGCCGGTCCCAGGGCCCCCTCCTTTGCCTCAGACTTCAGCAGTGCCATGTGGGTAAAGGAGGAGCAGGCTGACAGAGAAAAGGTGTCTGTGGAGGAAGCAGGGTCACCCACACCTCCTTCAGGCAGAATCTGTCCCACACCACAGCCTCTTCACCCTCCAGTTTCCAGGTCTCTCCCTGGAAAATACATGCCCCTCCCCCATCATCATTGATCCGTCCTGCCCAAGGGTCAGCTGTGCCCTCCAGCTGCTGTGGCTGTGGCTTCTGCCCTCCAGAACCAAGGCTCAGGGCAGCCAGGGCTCTGGTCACTCAAAACCAGCCGTTAGACTGGCTCTTTGTGTTCCTCTTCTAGACGTGGAGAGAGGAGGGTTCAAAGTCAAGATGGCAGACGTCTTTGATGCTTCCCACGCTGGGGAAGTCAGATCTGTATCCTCCCCAGATCAGCAACACGGTTGCTGTTAGCCTGTCTTTCTTATAAAGTGGTCTTGGGTGTGCTGAGCCTCCACATCCCAGGCTTTCCCCCCTCCCTCCTTCCCTCCCTCCGGTTATGCCTTGTCTGGTTCTCTGATCTTGTCCCCTTTACATGCTCCTCCTTCCCCTCCTCTGTGCCCAGTCTCCATCATCCCCCAAATAAGACACTCATAGTCACATGTGCCACCACAGTCTGTTTAGTGCCACTGAACACAGCCTGTAGCCCTCTGCAACACCACGTCCCTTCCACCTCCCCAGGCCGCGAGAGTGAGAGAGAGAGAGAGAGAGAGCAGCAGCCTGGGGAGGGGGTTGGCAGTGGGCATCTGAGCCGAGCCCATGTGTAAATAATCTATAATATTTATATATATTTATATATAATTCTCTCTGTAATATATATCATATAATCTCTC
>NW_027532232.1:218075-218287 GCF_008692635.1 Crocuta crocuta
TCTTGGGGTTGGGGTGAGAATGTCACATTAAGAAAACATGCTAAGACTGGCCATAAAAATGGATAATTTCCCAGACCTGGAAGACACAGTATGGGATGTATAAGTGGGGGCAAAGAGAAGGGCATACACTCATTCACCAAGAGGCCCCCCTCAGCAGAGGGGCAAGAAGGAAGGCGTGGGGGGCAGTGGAAGGGTAGGAATGGGAGATTTGG
>NW_027532232.1:218362-229590 GCF_008692635.1 Crocuta crocuta
CACATGCCCCTCCCCTCCCCCTAGAATAGGCTATAAGCGAACCCCATGCACCCTGCCCCCAGCACCGGAGAGGCAGTTCCCCCTCCACCAGAGTCCTGAGAGGGTCCCAGGGCAGCTCCTTGGTTCTTCTCCCTCTTCAGGGCGGGAACTGCAGGCCCCCACCAGACCTCTGGCCGGCAAGCCCCCTCCTGGCGTCAAGTCTGCTGGACTCCCTCCCAGTTTCGGCCACTGTTTCAGGGACCATTTGGCTTCTTCAGTGGAGGGGGGAGGAAGGGAGGGAGGGGAGAACGCGACTTCAGTCCACCTCTCCCAACCCCGCGGGCCCTGAACGAACAGGACCTGCATCCAACGGACCCGCTGGACTGGGTGGCCGCCCCGGTCCGGGCGAGGGGGGCAGACCATAGGCACGAAGGGGGTGAGGCTCAGAGGAAAGTTGGTGAACTGAGACTGCAGGTGGCGCAAGGCGAGGACACGGGGACCCGGGGACCCGAGAGCATGCAAAGCCCTGAGGGCCTGCGGCAGAGTCCAGCGTGAGGGCCGGGCGGCAAGGGCGCACTTCCCGGAGCTCGTGGCTCAGGCCACGTTCCCAAACACACGAGAGGCCTTCAGCTGCGACAGCCGTGGAGAAGGTGACTTCGCCTCCCCGTGCTCACCATGCCCAGTCCTGGGTCCTCCAAGGACCAAGCCCAGGAAGGCCATTCTCCCTCTCCCCGGAAGACACGGGCCCCTGTCCTCGGCTGCGTTTTAGGAGCACAGACAGATGGAAGTGCGAACTCCACGGGGGTGGGGTCATGGATGGACAGAAACACCCCGACTCTCAACCTCCTCATTCCAAAGAAATAGAAGTCTGGGGCATGGGTGGGGGGGGGGGGGGGAGTTCTGTCCAGGGTCCGGGACGGTGCTCCCTTCCTGGCAGAGGAGAAAGTGGTAGGAGCCCTGACAAACTCTGGGTAGGACACCAGGCCTTGGACCCGGAGCCTTAGTCGGCCGCGAGGAAAGGCAACGAGGAAGCTCTCAGCTCCTCTCCCCTACCCAGACTGTCCCGGGGCCACTGCAGCGGGCAGGGCAGTGTGCCGTCCAGTCCACAGCTGCCGTGTCCTTTGCTCCACCCCGGCCCCGCCGCCAGGATCTCTCTCGGAGGCGCCGCGCAGAGGTCCCCACCGTGGCGGGAACTGGGTGTGGGAGAGCGAGCCGTTCCAGGGGCGTACGCCTCGCTGTCCCCGTCCAGAAAGGAAGGAAGAATACTCTGATTCTCCTCTGTTCCTCCACGGGAGGCCTGGGGAGGGAGGGAGAACGCCTGTGAGGCCCCCTCTGGAGTCCTGGGAGCCCAGAAGAAGGGGCGCAGGAGCCGCCTGCCCACACTGCTCCTGAGCCAACAGCCCCCTCTGGCCGGGGCCTGGCAGCACCGGACTCTGCCCTCCACCCCACTCAACCCTGAGTCCCCAAGAAGTTATAAAAATGTAGAAAAGGCAAAGAGAAAAGTGTAAACAGCTCCAGAGAATCAGAGGGGGGAGGGAGACACAGCCCTCATGCGTCCCCGTTGGGCCAGGACACCTGCATTCCACGTCCCCCCCTCAGGGCCAGGGCTCCCAGAGGAGGAGACAGAAGGCAGAAAAGGGAAGCAAGAGCTGGAGCAGCCAGCCCCAGCCGGGCCCCTTCCCGGATCCTCGGATCCCCCTTCCAGCCGTGGGACAGTCCAGATGCCACAACAGCGGCCATGTTTGTTCCTGGTCTCTTCGGGGACCTTCTGGTCTGTGGGCAGGCCTTGATGTAAAGGATCGTGCTTGAGTCCTTGTGCGTTCCAGCTGCCACATGTACCTCCCCCGTGACTCCTGATCTCAGAAGCCAGTTTTCACTGAGGGCAGACTCCACCCTCTGAGCACATGTGGCTTTCGGTGGCTTCCCCTGTGCCCGTCGAGCCATACCGATAACCCCTGAGGTCCGTTCCTCACGGTGGGGCTGAGCTGGGGCCACAGCCAGAGAAAACGCAGAGTCGGGGAAAAGCAGGAGTGACATGGAGAGAGGACGCATTCCCACAGCCACAGTCAAAGCTCCTGGAAGACGAATCAGAGCGTGAAGAGCTGAGATCCCCGTCGACGGCTACAAGGCGCTCTGGGCTCCTGTCCTGGAGACACACTGCAGCTTCATCCCCCCAGACCCAGAAGCCTGCAGCCAAGCAAAGTTCACGGCCATCTGGTAGCCTGGGCCGCAGTTCCCAGACCTGTGGTGTCTACAGCATGTGCCTGGATAAAATCCCACCGTGGCTTCTCCATCCTCCTGGCGAAGACAGGCAACTCCTGGGCTCCTCGTGGTCTTCTGCCCGGGTTTCAGCCGTACTGCTGGGGGAAGGGAGGGTGTTGTTGCAGCCAGGCCCCTCAGCCGGGAGTGGAAGGCTGGGCGTGGAGTGGGTGGAAGCTAGTTGTTAGCCTCGCCCTCCTCCTCATCAAAGGACTGCACACCTGAGGACGTGACATCGGAAACCTTCCGGCTGAGAGCAGTGGACATCTCGGGGTCTTCTCGTGGGGAAAGTGACTCCAGGTCCCGGCATCCCGCATCCTCTTCCTCCTCGGGGGCCAGCGGCCGCTTCTCCTCCTCAGCAGGGCCCCTAGCCAGGTCCGCTCCACCCACCCCCGGGGCCCAGTCAGTGTCTGCCCCCAGCAAAGGTGGCGGCTCCTGAGCGGAGTATCCGGAAGCAGGCTGGGAAGGCCCCATTTCGTGCAAGCTAGGCTGCGAGTCATCAAAAGCAGGGCCAAGATAGGATCCTGTGGCCGGAGAGGCAATGAGGGACTGGTCGCTGGCTTCCCAGGCATCTGATGACCCCAGACAGTACATGCCCTGGGACACGTAGGAGTGAGGCCATCCATCCATGGGGGCTTGAGCAAGGGCATCTGTAAAGAGAAGCATGGAAGTCGGCAGGGTTACAGAACGTCAAAGGCGGTAACAACATCCAAAGGATGAGAGGGAGACGGTGGGGAGGAGAGTAGGAAAGCTGAGATGAACAGAAAGGCTCAGAAGAACAGGGATGGACAGAGGTAGCCTAGATGGCAGGGGAGGCCTCTAAGGCCTGGGAGGAACCATCTCTCACCTTGACTCTCCATCAGCTCCTGGTAGTTGTCGCTGTAGTTGCAGCCCAATGGCTCCTGGGCGGAGTTGACGCTCATGTCCTCACCATCCATGGAAGACCAGGCCATGAGTGTGGCCTCGGAGATGGCAAACTGCTCCATGACACCTAGGAGAAGCACTGTATCTTGGCACAAGATACCTCCGGGAGCCCTTAGACACATGCATGGGGTAGGGGGACACTGAGGCAGCGCTGTTCAATAGAAATATAACGCAAGCCACTTTCGTAACTTCAAATGTTCTAGTAGACACAGAAAAGGCACTTTAAAAAAAACAGGCGAAATTAATTTTTATAATATATCTTATTTAACCCAATATATTAGATTATCTTTCAACTCTTAATCTGTATAAAAATTATTAATGAGATTGTTTACAGTATTTTATTCATACGAGTCTTTGAAATCCAGTGGGTATTTTATACTGATTGCACGTCTCCATTCAGACTGGCCACATTTCAAATTCTCAGTAGCCACCATGTGGCCAGTGGCCACTGTATTGGACAGCACAGACTGCATACACCCCCAAATAGGGCAAACCTCATCAGATTTCCCAGAAGATCAGATTAAGAATTCCTAGGGGCGCCTGGGTGGCTTAGTCGGTTGAGCGTCCGACTTTCGCTTAGGTCATGATCTCGCGGTTCGTGNACTCTTGATTTTGGCTCAGCTCATGATTTCACAGTTGTGAGATCAAGCCCCATGTTGGGTTCTGGGCTGAGCATGGAACCTGCTAAGGATATTCTGTCTCCCTCTCTCTCTGCCCTTCTCCCACTCATTCTTCCCCCCTCCCCATCCAAAAAATAAACTTAAAAAAAAAGAATTCCTAGAGTTAGGGGTCTTCCGGTAAGATATCCAAAGGGAATGAAATGAGGAATTTCCAGAAGTTTATCTTTGGAAGGTTTTAAGAATGTTAGCTAGTACTAGATAGTCAAAGACAGAGGAATTTAAATGAGAGGGTTCGATTTCAACAGAGAATCCCCAAGGGAGCACCATGGGCTTGTAGGTCCACAGTAGTATCAAATGGAAAGGTCAAGAGGGGTACCTGGGTGGCTCAGTCGGTTGGGTGTCCAACTCTTGATTTAGTCTCAGGTCATGATCTCACCATTTGTGGGATTGAGCCCCGTATCAGGCTCTGCCCTGACAGCATGGAGTCCACTTGGAATTCTCTCTCTCCCTCTCTCTGCCCCTCCCCCCCCACACGTGTGTGTACTCTCAAAAATTTAAAAAAAAGCAGAAAGTTCAAGAAATTGGAAGGAGAAGGGAGGGGGTGTAGACTAAGGAGGATGGGCAAACTTGGGAGACCCCTTTCTAGCCCAAGTCCTAAGTTGAAGTTTACATTGCCAGCTGCCCGAAACTACTCCCTACCCACTACATGTCTGGCTCCTCCCCACACAGATTGTTCTTCCACCATCCATACCACCAACACAGAGATACCTCGCTTCTCTTCCGGATGTTATTCTTCCTACATATCTTATTGAGACGTGTTAAAGGGGCTTGACCACCATTGCAGATATGCTATATGCCTGTCTTACAGGGAAAGAAACCTCTACTGTACACCGCCCTCTCCTCACCCAGGCCCCTTGACCTTCTAGTGGTTGTCACAAGTAATGCACCGAGCAAGGGAGTCCACTACTATAATGTGCTGAAGGGCAAAGGCTAGAAGGGATCCCCACAGCCTGTTCTTCTTTTTCCTCAAGAACCATGGATAGAGGGGGGCCTGAATGGTTCAGTCAGTTGAGTGTCTGACTCTGGATTTCGGCTCAGGCTATGATCCCAGGGTTGTGGGATGGAGCCCTGCGTCAGGCTCCGCACCGAGCGTGGAGCCTGCTTGGGATTCTCTCTCTCCCCCTCTGCCCCTCTACCCTGCTCTCATCTGCTTTCCCACCCCTCTTTCTCTCTCAAAAGGGAAAAAAAAGAAACGGAAAACTAAAACAAAGAACATGGGTAGAAAGGAGAGACCTTCAGAGTCAGAGGCCCCTGCCTTTCTGTCCAGTGCTGACAGCCCTCCCATGTAGAAGAGAAGGCGATCTGGAACCGGTGGGCCCACAGTCCCATGTCATTCTCCTTAACTTCTGAGACGATACTGAAAATACGTTTGAGGACCCTTATCCAAATCAGTTAAGTCCAAGTGCCTGAAATCAGAGCTGATTGGGAAATTCAGTCTCACGGTCATGATATGGATAGAGCAAGTCCTGCCAGAGGGCGTCAGGTTGGAAGGTCAGTCTCTGGCCATCCTGAAGACGTGTCTCTTGAGGGTCCCAGGAATAAGTACCTGCTAGGAAACGCGCCTCCTTCTCGCCATCGCTGAGGTCGGAGTAGGCATCGGTATCCCTGCGCACCGCCTCGTGGCTGTGTTGTGGCTGAACGGCTGGTGTCTTCCCCCAGCCCTGCCACTCGATCATGTGGGCCACCCGGCCTTGCCCCATGGCTGTGGGCTTCGTCACGTGGTCCTTCATGCTGCGAGAAATCCCTGAAGGGCCAGACATTCCCCACATCCTCCGGAATATCACATCAAGATATCACCGCACACCATACAAGATCTACCCCGTGTCCCTACCCGAGTCCCATGGGACTCCATCCAGCGGGGAAAGGGATCCCCCAGGACTCCACATGAGAGCTAACTTGGACAGGAGGGTTTGAAGGAAAGGGCAAATAGGTCAAGGGTGGGGAGTCTTCTTTAGGCCTGAAGGAGCAAGGAGACTGAGACCGGGAGTATGTGGGGACTCTCCTCTCTGGATGCGTCCCCAGCTCGGGAGTCTCACCTGAGAACGATGACTTGGCCAGGGCCCCGATGCCGTAGGCATTAGAGTTTCGCTTAAGCTTCGGAAGAATGGAAGTGGTGTCCTCCATGGAGAGCTGGGATGGAGAATGTGGGAGGAGGGGCAGAGGAGAGTTCATGGTTTCCAGGAGGAAGGGTCTGAGCCAGGGCTGACGATGAGGGACCCATTCATTACACCCAGGAGTCCCACGGATGCTCACCCCCCAGCTGCCCTTGAAAAGCATGGCAGGTAACAGGGAACCTAGAACAGCTGTGTTCTGTGGCCGATCTAAGGGAGAACATGAGAGAGAGGAGCTCGGGGAAATAGGGAGGCCGGTTGGGGGGGTGCACTCACATTGATGCCATCCCAGGAGAAATCAGTTCGGGTTTGCTGTGAGGAGAGAGGAAAAGGAATGGGGATCACAGGCGCCTCCAGAAATGTAAGCAGTCCCCACCCCCGCCCCCACCCCAGGGACTTCCAGAAGCGTGTGAAGTAGAGAGGGGTTTTTTTTTCCCCCTTAGCTTAACACAGGGAATTAGGATCTCAGTGTGGAACATTTGGCCTGTGTTTTGAGGAGAGGAGGAGAAATGTTCTGCACAAGTGTCAGTCTGAAGGAGTGTCTGGAATGTTCTCTTGGAATTTAGGAAGAGAATTCAAGGATCAGGCAGCCGGGCGGCTTTGCTCAGGATGGTCTCTGGGGTCTTCTAAAGCCCTCTGGCTAGGGGGGCGGCCGGCTCGGGGCCTCACCTCGGTGGACGGCCGGTGGAGGCTGCTCCCGTGCAGCGAGCTGGTGCTGTCCATGTGGATTTGGTCGACATCCTTCAGGCCCTTCCAATCCACCGCGATCACCTCATTCCCTGCAGCGACCACAGTTCCTTGCTCTAGCTTCAGCCTCCCTAGGTCCCAGCCCACAGGCCCCTCCCGGGTCTCAGAATGCTGAGCCCACACAGGGGCAGCCCCTCCGGACCCCTCCTTTCCCTCCAGCCGCTGCTCCTTCCGACGGCACGGGCCCTCCTCTCCCCCATGTTTTTGGGAGGGACACACTTAAGGCTGAGCCAAAATACTCCCTTTGAGCTCAACCAAGAATAGCACAGAGAAAAGTGTTATATGGCCTTATTTGTTGTTGTTGAAATGGAGGGGATCCGTGGTGGGGCTTTAGCAGGAAAACAGTTCTTTATTCTGCCTGGAGGAATCCGTGACTTTTTCTGCAGGGACAGTAAGAGAGCTGTGCTTCTCATGTATTATGTTCCTGCAAAGAAGGGCAGAACTTCTTTAGGGGCGGGCATCTCTCCATGGGGGCTTCATGGCGTGTACCTTGGTGCTGGCGAATTTGACAGGAAGGAGAGGTGGTGGGGACAGAGGCAGGAATTGGGTGTGTTCACCCAGAAATGGTGACAGGAGAGGAAGCCAAGACCGAGCTGTGATCTTCCCTCACCGTTGGGGAGGCAGGTGATGGACAGGAGAGGAGCAGAGGGGTCGGAGGAGGAGAGAAGGGGAGTTTCTAAACCAGTAACTAAAAGGATAGACGTTCAAGGCAAAGAGAAGACAAAAGACGGTGGGAAGGGTGGACAGGGTTTGAGGGCTGGAAACTGGGGGCCAAGGATGATAACTGTTCAGGTTGCAGGGCGGTGCCTCTCCAGGAGGAAGGGAGGGAGGGAGGCGAGGCGGGGCAGGAGCCGCTTGAGCAGTTGGAAAGGGGCTCGAGGATCCACAAAGCGGTGGGAGCATTTGACCTCATAGATCCTTCGTGCACGTGGAGTTTTGTGACTCTGAATCCGGGGTTAGGAGCCCACTCTTGAGAAGGGGTGAAGGGAACGGGGTCTTGAGCATGAGGAGGCATTCAGCACGCATCCCCACCGCGAGTGCAGAAGGGACTGTGGTTAACGGGTGGGAAGGAGGTCGGGCCCCTCCTAAGTGGGCCCCTCTCCCTCAGGGCTACAGGGGAGTGAGGAGATGGGTCAGACCACGGGCTGTGGCCGGCAGGGACGAGGAAATGGACCTCTGGGCGTAGAGAGCAGGAATGGGGCGGACAGAGAGGAAAGGAGGGATGAGAAGGGCAGAGCAAGAGGGGAGGGGGAGGTGGCCTTTGTAGGGGAGGGAGAGCTGAGTCAGAGCCCTGGGGGGCAGGGAGGGGGGGAGAGAGAACCCCGGGAAGAGGTGAAAGCAGAGGTGGGGGTATCCATGGAAATAAATCGGGTCTCAGAGAAATCAGGCTTCCGGAGAGTGAGTTTGTTTGTAATAATAATACGAATTACTCTCTCAGCCTGAGGTCACTGGGTCGTGTAGGCGGGAGAAATGGGGAGTTGGAATGGGAAAAATTGGGGGTTTGAGGAGAGGGTGGGACTCATTCGTTGAGCTGTGAGCGTGGAGTGGGTGCGTGGGGCGGGGGGTGTAAGAGAGGCAGAGGCAGAGGGGAGAGAAGACTCGGGAAGCCCGTGTGCNTGAGAAACGAGAGCACGGGTGTCGGGAAGCAGTCAGAGAGGACAGGCTTGCCCCCCCGGCTAGCCAGAAGGGGTCAGGTAGGTACCCAGGGCCTCGTGGGTAAGAGATCGAGAGAGATGGGGCGCCTGGGTGGCTCAGTCGGTTGAGCGTCTGACTTTTGGCTCAGGTCATCTCACGTTTGTGAGTTCAAGCCCCGCGTCGGGCTCTGTGCTGACAGCTCAGAGCCTGGAGCCTGCTTCCCATTCTGTGTCTCCTCTCTCTCTAACCCCTCCGGTGCTCACGCACTCTCTCTCCCTCAAAAATAAATAAACATTTAAAAATTAAAAAAAAAAAGATTGAGAGAGATGTACAGGCAGAGATGATGATTGATGATTGAGAGAGATGACGGGGGCACGCGGGCACCAGGGTTAAAGCAGGCAAGAAGTGAAGTCCAGGAAAGTCACACAAGGAAGGACAAGGAGACTCTTCTCTGAGCAGCACCCACAAACCCAAAGTGGGAGAGAGCAGACGGGGTCATGTCTGGACCAAGGACAGAGCAAATGCTAATCCAGGGGCTGTTTGCTCTCCACCTGCTTTCATGTCCCCCCTGAGGTTGGGCAGGAGCAGGGCACCCAGCCAGGGGTCCCCAGGGCAAGAGGCCAGGTCTCACAGATGCACCTTTTTAACCTTTAGAGTCTGGGTGGGGACTCTATAAACTCTGCGGTGATAATCAGCGCGTTCTGTGGAACCCCAGATGAGATGTGAGAGAAGATGCTAGCAGTCTAGTTGCGGATCTGGGAGATGGGATTAAGGAGAGAGAACTGATCTCTGGTCTCTGTGCCTGAGGAAATAAACCAAATCTGCGTCTACAAAACAATGAAAGAGAAGAGAGAGCAGTTAGTAAGTCCCCTGAGATTTCAGTCGTCTGGTACGTTGTGTGGCAATACCTGATTTTGACAGAAGAATTCGCAAGTATTTTTCCCCATATCTACTATTGTTGATATACGACAGAAGCATCACGTGGCTTCTGCCCTTCTGGAATATACGGTCTAGCTGCGAAGGAAAGAAAAATGGAAAAATGGGGGGTGGGGGGAGGAGGAGAAAGGAGAGGCAGAAGGAGGAGGAGGAGGAAAAGAAATAGCCTTCTTTACTACAGCAATGGCAGTCAGCTCTCATTTTTTTGTGTGTGTGGACAAAAAGCACTGATGGGAATGTCCAGGTCAGGAAGTAACAAAGTGGTCAGCTCTGCTCACGCCTTCCCACGTGAACCTGCTCTTCCTTGGGGGTGCTCTCTGATTCCAGTATTCTCACTATTAGTCTAGTTCAATAATGGATACAGAGCACTCCCCTTCATCCCCTTAGCACAGCTATAGGAGGCTGGGTTTATGCAGATGATCTAAACTAAGTCAATACCAGGGACCCCAGGTCTTGAAGACTCAGCCCTGGTTCACATTCTACCTTAAAGGTATTCCCAGCACCAGAGAAGAGCAGAACATCATTGGCACAACACTGGCCTGCCTTCGTCCTGCCTCTGGAACAGGATTCTCTTACTTCTCCCTATTTAGAGGCGTTCTCCCCGTCTCTTTGCCATCTTCTGAGCCAAGGTCAAAGATTCCAGTTCCGATGTGAATAGGAACAACCTTTCTGGAGGACGATTTGACAGTACCGATCAAAAAATCTTTAAAATACGCATTGCTGTTGTTGTGACATGACTAAATTGTGACACAGCCATTCCATTTATAGAAATATTTGAAGGAAATAAAAATAGAACGTGGACAAAGATTTAATCTACAGCACCCATCAGAGCGCTATTTACATAATAATGGAAGAACTCGCGTGCTCAAATCTGGGGGTTAATGAAATAAATTCCGGCGTATGCTTAGAATACTATGTAGCCACTGATAATATTTTATAATTGTATTTGTTGAAAAATTATCCTGGAAAAAGATATATTGNATATATTATATATATAATATATATATATATTCTCTATATAATATTATATAGAGAAGCAGGCTGTAATATAAGAATTGGAGTATATCAATTTTTGTTTAAAAATCACATACACACATTCTCCTGCTTTTTGTCAGACTTCCCATCCCAAGTAATTTATGGGATTCCCCGAGGAAAGCCTGTGTCTTACAGATGTCCCAGCCCACTCATCAGTTAAGTGTGGCCCTCAATGAAATCACAATATTAACCAGTCCATTTCCAAAGTCTGAAACTTTGAAATCACAATATTAACCAGTCCATTTCCAAAGTCTGAAACTGTGGGATCTTGGCCAAGTGCCCTAGTCTGGTATTGGTACAACATGGTGAAATGATGCTTTCACCCTCTCTGTGGCTCCTGCCTCATGCCCCTAATCTCCTATGGATAGCTCTTGGACAAAAGGAACCAAACCAAGATTCAGAAACAGTGCCATCTAAAACAGGGACTCCGGGGGCACTTGGGTGGGACAGCCGGTTAAGCACCTGACTTCGGCTCAGGTCGTGACCTCATGGGTTTGTTGGTTTGAGGCCCACTTTGGGCTCCGTGCTGAAAGCGCAGAGCCTGCTTGGGATCCTGTCTCCCTGTCTCTCCCTGCCCCTCCCTTGCTCTCTCTCTTTCTCTCAAAGATAAAAAAGAATAAACTTTCAAACAAAACAAAATAAAACATGGAGTTTTGCCCCAGAACCCATGGGCAGAACCCAGAGTCCATAACCGTGGTTGGGAAGACTTAAATCTGTATGTCCACTGACTTGTTACTGAAATTCCCCGTGTCCTTCAGTTATGCACACAGGCAGCACAGCACAGTGCTGCTAGAGCTGTTGTGCTGTGTCTTTACTGCGCATAAAACCCGCAGATGTTTCTATTATACAACAGTTGCTGCAGATTTCTTACACCAGCCTTCATGTTCATCACGACTTTGGAACTATGGTGGTATTGAACCCG
>NW_027532232.1:229638-246885 GCF_008692635.1 Crocuta crocuta
ACCCGCCTGTACATTTTCCTATTTAATGCTTTTCTAAAGAACCGGATATATTACTGTATCACAATTCTATAATAACTTTCTTTACATTAGTGGTTCCCTTCGTATTTTATTTGATGCATTTAGTATTATTCTGACAGGGAAGCCATGGATTTTCCAGATTGCCAAGGGATCCAGGGCAGAGAAATGGTTAAGAATCCCTGGCTTCGGGGGCACCTGGCTGCCTCAGGTGGTGGAGCATGTGACTCTTGATCTTGGAATTATAAATTCGAGCCCCATGTTGGGTATAGAGATTACTTAAAAATAATTTTAAAATCTTAAAAAAAAAAAAAGGAATCCCTGGCCTCTAAATATACTTTTGGTGGTGGTGGTGGGGTGGAGCACTCTCTAATTTTGCAGGAGCTTAATAATCCTGTTCATAGTGCCGACTTAAATGACCAAGCAAAGCAGCTGACATCCCATTTTGAAGCCTGGATCCCCAAGAACAAAGATATGTCCCTTTTATCTGTAGAATGAGAAGAGTCACACCCCAGGCTTCATGGCTATCCCCAACAAATGGAGAGGTACCTCTAAAAACACAACAGCTTAGAGGTTCCTGGGTAGCTCAGTCGGTCAAGCGTCTGACTTTGGCTCAGGTCATGATCTTGCGGTTGGTAGGTTCGAGCCCAGCTGTGCTGATAGCTCAGAACATGGAGCCTGCTTCAGTGCTTCGGATTCTGTGTCTCCCCCTGCCCCCCACCCCCGCCCCTTCCCTGCTCATGCTCTGTCTCTCTCTGAAATAAATAAACATTAAATTTTTTTTTAATTTAAAAACAGAGCAACTTAATAGGGAATTTATTTTGTTGTAATGGGAGACACTAGATCACAGTTAAGGGCAGATGAAAAGATCTAACAGGAGAGGAAGATTCATCAGTGCTGAACGTGATTTCCTAAGGCAGCCACAAGGCTCGGGGAGGGGGACTGGGCTCAGATGGCGGAGCCCAGCTAGTCTAGCAGATGGGAAGATGGAGCAGATGCTGGTAGGTTGCACGTTTGGTGTTGGCAGGATGAGGGATTCCAATCTGATGGTGTCTGTTTTCTCTGAGAAGTAGGACGTGAGATCATCTACTAAGATGGGGAGAGACAATAAAATAACAATAAGTAATATGCAGCTATCACTTAGCAGTTGACAAAGTGTTCTCAGCATCTTACAACAATCCAGGAAGGAAATCATTAACTTGGTGTTGCAGTTGAAAAATCTGGGCTGAGATGGGGCGCCTGGGTGGCTCAGTTGGTTGAGCGTCCAACTTCAGCTCAGGTCGTGTGATCTCTCGTGAGTTCGAGTCCCGCATCGGGCTCTGTGCTGACAGCTCAGTGCCTGGAGCCTGCTTCGGATTCTGTGTCTCCCTCTCTCTCTGTCCCTCCCCTCTCATGCTCTTTCTCTCTCTCTCAAAAATAAATAAACATTAAAAGGGAGAGAGAGAGAGAGAGAAAGAAATCTGGGCTTAGAGGCCTATTAACTTTCTTTTTCCCAAAATTACCCAGCTGGAAAGAGAAGGGGCTGGAGCGTGAACTCAGCCCCTCAAATAGAAAATTCATCCTGGAGGGGCGCCTGGGTGGCTTAGTCGGTTAAGCGTCCGACTTTCGCTTAGGTCATGATCTCGCGGTTCGTGGGTTTGAGCCCCGCGTCGGGCTCTGTGCTGACTGCCAGCTCGGAGCCTGGAGCCTGTTTCAGTCTGTGACTCCCTCTCTCTCTGACCCTCCCCTGCTCATGCTGTCTCTCTCTCTCTCTCTCCTAGAAATAAATAAAATTTAAAAAAAAAAAAAAGAAAATTCATCCTGGAGGCTGTGGGAGAGAGCTTTATGTATGTGTTCGCTCATCTGGTTTTTTAAAAATAATTAGAGTTACTTGGCTCCAGGTTGTATTTGATACACATTCCTTCAGTCTTGTCTTTCTTTTTTGATGGCGGGGCCATAAGCTGAAGCGCGGGCCAAATCTATCTACATTCCTAAATTTTGAAATGAGAAGGCAAGGGACACTTGCAGCCTCAGGGACACTTGTGGCCACGACTGTGGGTCTTTGATGCTGTCCTGAGGCACTGGGGACTGGAGAGTGCTGGCTGTTTTGTATCAAAGTCTCTCAGGGTATCTCAGGGTGACAGCAGGTGACGCAGGCCACCCCCACGTGTAGTCCGCTTTGGGGCAGCTCTTAGTGGGTCACAGGAGGTCCTGTCCACTGAAGGCACCAGAAGTAGGCATGCAGATACCGGAGAACTTGGGGAAAGTGCCGCGGTAGGTCATTTGGTGACGGTGTACCTGGAACAGCACGGGCATCTCGGTGGAAATCGGAAGAAGCCGAGACAGAGCTGATGGAGGCGGTGTTCTTTTTAATGGGAGTAATTTACTTAATCCTCAGTGAACAAAGGCAAAGAATGGAGCTTGCGGGTTAGGTTGCTGACACACAGGTGCAGACTCAGAGCTAAGTCATGGATGGGCAGGGGTGTTGGTCGTGTGCAAATTGTATTTCCTCGGAGTAGGAAGCGGCTACAGGATCTGCGGTGCTCTGTGGCATTCACTTCCCCACCCCACCCCTACCTTCAGCTGGATTCCCAGAGTCACCAGTAGATAAGGTTCCTGGCCGCTGTGCGGGGTCGGCCGTGCCCTGGGCGGGGCATAGTTGCCCCGAATAGGGGGGGCAGCTAGCGTCAGGGCAGCAAGTTACATAGAACAACACATTCCACGTCGGAAATTCTCTGGCTTCCCTGTTGGTGGTGGAGGCCAAAAGGCCTCATTTGGCCAATCTCTGATCTCCTGGCCATTGAGGAAGATACACTTTTAGACCAGCATAGGTCACTGCTGGTTTGACTGTTAGATGGAAGTTGGAAACTTCAGAGAACTTTAGGAGTCTAGGTAAGGCGAGCTCATACCAATGCGGTGAGACAAGAAAGCTCGGTAGCTGGGGACAGTGGGGCGCTCTCCCACCGCACCCCCTGCCCACCTTCCGGTGCGCTTCCGGGTGAGACACGCCTCCCTCCCTCCCGGAGTGAGGCAGTGTCCTTCCTGGGAAGCTCAGCGTCACTGAGTCCACATTTTAAGGATCCTGTGGACTCATTCGGCAGAAGAGAGTGTCCAGATGCTACTAAGACATCAAGAGAATGCATTCGCCCTGTCTTCCCTTTGAGAAGCAGGTCTGCGGGAAAGGCTGAAAGAGAATCACTTCTGAGTTGGGGGTTCCCTCCAAACATTCTGATGAGAAAGGCCAGGCCAGCGGTTAAGGGCTAATGGGCTCCGACCTCTCTCAGAGAAGGGGAGGGTTTTGTCCGGAGGGCCCAGAACGAGGTCGGGGCTATACTACAGCTTGCAAGTCAGGCCCTGAGTATATTTAAGGGCCTCGGGGGTACCACTGTCATCATGTCCAGGTCACAGCCAGCAGCATTCCAGGCAGGATGCCAGGACCAAGGAAGCAGGCCTGGAGTTTGGGCAAGCATGAGTCAGGGGCCGGGTAAGCAATAAAAACATGGAGTTTATCAATCCCAAGAGAGCTGAACCAGATGGGATCTTCAGAGATCAAGCAAGTCCTCGGCACTCGCACACCCCAGAGGCACTGGCAGAGAAAGGGAAGAATCAGACAGGTGACGCTGGTCACTTCTTGCAGCCTATCTGCCAATGTGATAGCCCTCCCTCCAGGAGAATCGGTGAGAATTGGGAATTGGAAGGCTCTGCTCCGAGCATCATTGGTAGCCATGTGGCCAGTGCGCACTAACTCAGGGGAGAGGAGCAGCTCTGTCACATCATGCTCCTGAAGCCGTCTCACCCCCCTCTTGGCACCCACTAGCCCCCACCTTCCTGCCCAGCCCCCCAGGAGAGATACCTTCCTGGGCTTACAACACACCCTCCCCTGGTCTTGCCTCTGAATTACAGCCTCGTGGCTGATGGTCCATTACTACCCGCCAGACTTCTCCGTCACCAGCTGACGGTTGACAGCTCCCCTTTCGGATTCCTGAATATACCCCCATTCTGGGTTCCCAACCCCTTGCCCGATCCCCCTTGGGATGTCCTGCAGTCTCAGCATGAATTCCTCTCGCAAGTGCTTTCTTGGATGAGGATCTGGTTTTGCTGCAATGTCTAACTGCCTGGAATCTTCTTTCCTGCAGGTCCTAGATCCTAAGTGGTGTGTGTTTAATGCATTATGGGTCAGTGTAGCTCTAGGACTCCGCCCTTGCCAGTCTGCTGTCTTCTGTGAGCAAGCCAGCCAGGGCCAGAGAAGACAGCAGAGGCGTCTTCCCAACAGAGGAAGAGCAGTAGATATACAGCGCGTTAAATACAGGGCTGTGAATGTTGGAACCGGACAAGACCCTAGACATCAAGTCTGTTGCTATAGTTTCACAGACAAGGAAGATTTGTCGCTCAGATCTTCTTCACAGTCCTATGGCTAATAAGTGACTTAACTGAAACCAAAATTCACGTTCTGCATCTCTCTCCAGCATTCTTTTCCCTATTGTATGATGCCACCCTAAACATACATTGGATGATTTTTCTGATTTTTATTAGGTAAAATGTATGTAACACCAAACACTGTTGAAATATGCTCAGATCCCATGCTCCTTTTGCTCACGTAGATTGATCAGCTCCTTTTGGGTAAAATGAACATTGTTCTGAAAGTGTAGATTTCATGCTAAGTGTTCTTACCATAATAAAAGTTTAAAAAAAAAAAAAAAAAGGAAAGGACATTGTTCTAACTTAGGAGTTCCAGAGCTTTGTTCTGGGTGTGTAATGGGTGTGTAATCTTTGTGTATATGTTCAGATTATTGTTTGGTAGGTTTTTTTTTTTTTTTCATGGTGATAAGCTGATGGGGACAAGGCTTTACTCTCCTGTGGGGTAGGGAAGGTAAGGGCTGTTTACGGACTGAATCAATCATGATTGTGCTGCCAACGGGCAGTGCAGTGGACCCACCCAGATGGGAAAGTCCAAAAGAGACGGGAAATTTTGAACTCTGGGTGGTGCGGACATGTTTTTCTCAAGCAATTTGTACTCGTTTTAGAAAAAGTTATTATTTTGAGTAGGCTCCACACCCAACGTGGGGTTTGAACTCACGGCCCCTGAGATTAAGAGTTGCACGCTCTACTGATTGAGCCAGCCAGGAGCCCCTGGGGAAAAATTTGAAATACACACAAGCAGAAAGAAGAAAACCAAAGCCATCACCTATTTTTTACACTATGAACATTTTGCAACATTTCCTTCCAAACTGACTTGTGCATATATATGCACTGAGGCGGCGGGTGGTAGTGGAGGTTGGATTTTATTACTGACAGTGGAAAATTGAGTTGAGGGAGGAGATGGGAGCAAGCTCTGCATTCTAAAGTGGGAGCTGGAACTTGCCACTTGATCTTTTGCTCCCTGTATCTCCAGTTTCCTCCACAGCCGAAGGGCTTGGAAGAGCTGCTGATACTCATCCTCATTTCCTCGCTTCCATCCACTCCTCACTGCACTCCAGTCAGGCACCTTCACAGAAACAGCTCACCCGGCGGGCTCCTGTACCTTCCATGCCCGCAGATTGTGTTCATGTCTAATATTAACTTAATATACCACGAGCATTCCACTGGTGGCCACTCCCTTCTCCCTGAACATTCTTTCCTGGTTTTCCTTCTGCCTTAACTCTTTGGAAATTTCTTTGCTAATTCATTGCATTCATCCATCCATTCGTCCATTCATTCATTCTATATTACAAGTATTTATTGAGCACCTATATGTCAGTACTATTCTCGGTGCTAGGGGCCTAAACTCATGGAGCCTTCCGTGGGGCTCACTGTCAAGTGAGAAGTGGGGAGGAGATAGCAATAGAGAAATGACATGAGTAATATACATTTTGTTGTTGTTGTTGAAGCCCAGGACCTAACTATATAATACATTTAAGGTCATAAGTGCTTATGAACGAAAAATGAAAGAAAGGAGGATAATGAATAAAGGGCATTGGTGTACGTGGGTTGTTTTTTTTCTTTAAGTTTATTTAGTTTGAGGGTCGGGGGGGAGAGAGAGTATGTGTGGGGAGGGCCAGGGGTCAGAGACGTAGAATCCCAAGCAGGCTCCCAAGGACAGAGAGGAGGAACAAGAACAGCAAGGAGCCTAATGCAGGGCTTGAACTCACAAACTATGAGATCATGACCTGAGCTGAAACCAAGAGCCGTAACCAAGAGCCGGGCGCATAACTGACTGAGCCCCCCAGGTACCCTGGTGTATGTGGTTTTAAATACGGTGGCCTCACTGAGAAGGTGGCATTTGAGGAAGAGTATGGAGAAAATAGAGTGATCCATGCACATGTCTGGGGAAGAGCCTTCCAAGCAAGGGAACAGCAGGTGCGAGGCTCTGAGGTGGGAATGTGACTTGCGTGTTGGAGGGATAGCAAGTAGGGCAGTGTGGTTGGAGCAGAATGAGTCATAGGACATGAGCTCAGAGAGTACGTGGGACTCGTTCCCAGTGAAATGAGAAAGGAGAGTTTTGATTAGAGTAACACAATGTGAAATAAGATGAAGGGATAACATTGGCAGTTATATTTAGAGTAGATTATAGGGAGGCAAGATACTGCAGTAAATCAGGGAGATGAGGGAGGCTCTGGCCAAGAGGGTAGTGGTAGAGATGGCAAGAAGTGGCCAGATTCTGGAAGTGTCTTGAAGCCAGAATCAGCAGGATTCGATGGATTTTGAGTGCCAAAGAAAGACAGATGTCAGAGATCTCTCTAACATTTTTGGCCTGAATGAAACAATGGAGTTTCTATCAGCTGAATGAGGAAGATTATGGGTAGAACAAGATTTGGGGGGAAAGAGTAGGAATTAAGCTTAGGATGTTTAGTTTGAAATGTCTACTAGATGACCAAGTGGAAATTAGAAGCAAGAGGTTGGATGTGTGTGTTCTTGGACAATAGAAAAGGTCCAAGACAAATTTGGGGATCATTAGCATGGAGGTGGCACTTAAAGGCTTCAGCCTGGGTATGGTCAGCGAGAAGAGTGCATAGATGGAAGATAAGAGATCCAAGGACTCATTCCCAGCACTTAGAAGCTGAGCAGATACAATGGAGCCAGATGAGAATGAGAAGTATGGACCAGTGGGGTTGGAGGAAAATAAGAGAACGTGGTACGCAGAGGGTGAAGCAACAGATGTTTCATACGGAAGAGAGTAAACAACCGATTCAAATATAGCCGATATGTCAAGAAAAGTAATTGACTTTGGCAATATGGCGGTCACTGCTGATCTTGACAAATGTACTGTCAGCAAAGTGGTGGGGATCAAAGATGATTGTAGCAAGTTAAGAGAAAATGGGAGAAGAGGAATTAGGGGTAGCAAGTATAGAGAACTGAAGACATTTTGCTGCAAAAATGAGCAGAGAGATGGAGTGGTTGGGGCATATCAGTATACTAATGAAAATGATCTAGTAGAGAGGAGAAAAAACTGAAGTTCAAGGGAGTGCTTTAATTGCTGGAGCAACATCCTAGGGCAGGTGAGAATGAATAGAATCTAGTGCAAGAGCGGTGATGGCAGCTGAAAAAATGACTATGGGGGGGCAGAGGCCTGGGTGGCTCAGTCGGTTACACATCAGATTCCGTTCAGGTCATGATGTGGTGAGTTCAAGCCGCATGTTGGGCTCTCTGCTGTCAGCATGGAGCCTGCTTCAGATCCCGTATCCCTCTTTCTGCACCTCCCCCCCCACACAAAATAAATAAACATTTAAAAATGACCATGGGTGGGGTACCTGGGTGGCTCAGTTGGTTGAGCCGTTGAGCATCTGACTCCTGATTTCTGGGAAGATCATGATCCCAGGGACACTGGATCAGGTTTCATGCTAGGTGTGGAGCCTGCTTAATTTTTTCTCTCTCTCTCTGTCTCTCTCTCTCTCTGCCCCTCTCCTTCCCAGCTCTCATGTGCATGCATATGCACTCTCTCTAAAATAATTTTTTAATGCTAAAAAATAAAATAAAATAAAATAAAATAAAATAAAGTGACTGTGGATTGTCCATTATAGTCAGAGGAAGGAAAGCATAGGGCAGCAAAGGAGACTCAGGTGGGAAGGTGGATGTCAGGGGAGCCTGGCCAAGGTCTTTCCAATTTCTTCAATTTTCTCAGGACAACAGGAGGCAAGGAAGCAAGGTCATCAGCTATGGGTGTGGATGGGGAAGACGCTGAAGAGAGGAAAGATCTAGAAGTCTTTCAAAAGAGCGGAAAGTGAACGGACAAGAGAAATTGGTAGGCTTACTGGGAATTAGAATGCTGAGTGGCACCTAAAGGTTTGTTGTCATGAACTTCAAAATGAGACTGGCCAGAAGGGCTGTGTGCTTCCCTCCAGCCCCCCTGAGCTGCCTGGCCGCAAGTGGGGGTTTGGTAGAGCTGGGTGGAACCCAGGGTTGGGTTTTGCCTGGTGAGGACCACAGAGCGAGAGGGAGGGACGAGGGAGTTGAGGGCGAGTAGCTCTCATGATTGCCCAAGGCCTTTTTTTTTAAAAATTTATTTCTGAGAGAGAGAGAGAGAGAGAGAGACAGTGTGAGCAGGGGAGGGTCAGAGAAAGAGGGAGACACAAAATCTGAAGCAGGCTCCAGGCTCTGAGCTAGCTGTCAGCACAGAGCCCAACGTGGGGCTTGAACCCACGAACCGCGAGATCATGACCTGAGCGAAAGTCGGACGTTCAACCTACTGAGCCACCCAGGTGCTCCTGCCCAAGGCTTTTAAACTGGGTAGGGAGGGTACGATGCAGGGGGAGGTAAAGAGAAAAGCTGACATAAACTGTAGGTCCCAGTGGGCCCAAGGATCATTAATGGTCAAGGTAAAAGAAGAGAGTAAACTGGAAAGATAGACGGAACTGGTTTGGAGAGAGGGTTGCTTTAAGCTGTTATTGCAAAGGCCTGGCACAGGGCACAAGGTCTTCTAGAGCCGGGTAGTCAGCCTGAATAGTCAGTAGGTACTAGTGGCCTGTGACCACTGAAATGGCCTTGTCTGAGTCCAGATGTGCTGTAAGGGTAAAATGCATACCAAATCCCGAAGACTTAGTAAAAAAATAAATAAATAAAAAGAAATGTAAAATATTTTATTAATATTTTTAAAAATATTGATTACATGTTGAAATGATAATATTTTGGAAGTACTGNACTGAATCTTGTATTGAAATTACTGTCACTTCTTCCTTCTTTCTTTCTTTATTTATTTTTATCTTTTAATGTTTTTTATATATTTGTGTAAGAGAGACAGCGTGAGCAGGGAAGGGTCAGAGAGAAAGAGAGGGAGACACAGAATCCGAAGATAGGCTCCAGGCTCTGCGCTAGCTGTCAGCACAGAGCCCGACGTGGGGCTCGAACCCACGAACCGTGAGATCATGACCTGAGCTGAAGTCGGACACTTAACTGACTGAGCCACCCAGGCACCCCAATTTATTTATTTATTTTCTATTACTGCTGTCCAGGCTCAACCCTCAGACATTCTGCTTGAATGTGTCTGGGGTGAGACCTGAGCGTCATACTTTCTTTTTTTTTTAAATGTTTATTTATTTTTTGAGAGAGAGAGACAGACAGACAGAGTACAATCAGGGAAGAGGCAGAGAGAGAGGGGGAGACACAGAATCTGAAGCAGGCTCCAGGCTCCGAGCTGTCAGCACAGAGCCTGACGTGGGGTTCGAATTCACAAACTGTGAGATCATGACCTGAGTTGAAGTCAGGCGCTTAACTGACTGAGCCACCCAGGTGCCCCACTTTCTTTTTACATTTTTAAAAAACATTTACTTATTTTTGAGAGAGAGAGCGAGCAAGCAAGAGCACAAGCAGGGGAGGGGCAGAGAGAGAGGGAGACAGGATCCAAAGTAGGCTCTGTGCTGACAGAGCCCAGTGTGAGGCTTGAACTCATGAACCGTGAGATCATGACCTGAGCCAAAGTCAGATGGTTGACCAACTGAGCCACCCAGGCGCTCCTTGACTTTCTTTTTGAATTAAATATATGGGTCACATCACATTTCTGTTGGCCAATATTGGTTTAGGGTATTACCATGGGAATAGTGGTTAAGGCAGAGCAAAGACGTGGGAAGAGAGAAGTTCAGGGAGCAGAGGCGCTGCGGGAAGGATCATCTTTGTGATGCTGAAATGACCAAGACTTACTAGCAAAGTTGTTTTGGAGAAAGTGCCAGGGAGCTAGGACAGAACAGTGTTGGAGAAATGAGGATGAATGGCCCAGGGCAATAGATGACAGTGCCTCAGAGGGCAGTAGGTGGTATAGTTTGATGACAGAATATTCAAAGCTGGGGACTTTAGGGAGGAGGGAGGGAGAATAGTGTGGAAGTAGTAACGAGCGAGCATCAAAAGGGATATCTGTCCCACATCCAGGGCTACTGGTAAGAGTCTAGGGGGAAGCATTTTGCTGCCACTTGACCTGGCTGCGGAGGAGGTGTGTCCTCAGAGGGGACCCTGGTTAGAGCAGGTGGGAAGAGAATGTGGGAGGAACAGGCACATTCGCGGGCAAGGTCTGTGAGTTCCTGGTGTCGGGAGTTGGGCAGAGGAACGACATGTGATGGGAGCTGGGCATCTGGGGCTTCCTGCAGTGACGGACATAAGGGGGTGAGGGGCTTAATGCAGTCAGAGCAAATGGAGGCCGGGTGCTGAGTGTAGGAAGTGCAGGGGAGGAGGGGGTCTTTCTTCCTACTAGAGGGATGGAAGGGGCCTGGGCTGGGGCTTCCTTCCTGGGAGAGCCCCACCTCCCTCAACCCCTGCCCAACAAATGCCGTAATCCATCAAAGCCCATCCTAGGCCCTCTCAGCTACTCGCTAGGTGATTTTTTTCCAGCCAATAACAGCTTCAAATTACTACCCGGAGGCAGATGTCGTAACTATGGGTATTCACAGACTTCTCTCTGCTCTGGACGGGGGTATCCCACTGCCCCCTCTGATTCTTGGCAAGTCCAAAGCAAGACACACAGTCTTACTCCCAGACCTGCTCATCTCAGCCCTGAGCACCGCACTCTGGGCAGGTACCGGCCAGAAGTTGGGCGGGGTCCACGACGGCTCGCCCCAACGCCCTCCCCGCCCCTGCCACCCACCCCCCACCACTGCAGAGCATTGCTAGGTTCTGCCGATGAGTCCGTGCCCAAACAGCCCTCAGTCCACACACTTGTGTCCATCTCCACAAACCTCTTCCTCGCGCATGAGTCTGTCCACATCTGTGCTCTTCTGTTATTCTCTGCGTTGCCCCTACAGTGAGGTTTTCAAAATTCCTGCCTTTTCATGCCATTCTTTTCAACCTGGAACCCGCTCAGGACAAAGTATGGTCTGCATCTCTGCACCCCCCTCGCCCCCCAAGGCCCCCAACCTTCCCAACCGCCTGCAGCTCTCCCAGATCGAGCTTCAGCCTCATCCTCAGGGGCCGGCCACACCTGCTCTCACTCTGTTCACGTGGCCAATAGCCACCAGGGGCTTTGCACTTGCTACACCGCCTCCACGTGGAATGCCTTTTCCCTCCCATTCGCCTCATTAACTCCTACTTCTCTTTCAGATCTCAGCTTGGCCATCCCTTCCTTAAGCTCCCTCACCAGATTCCTCTCCCTTTGTCTAAAGGACATATATCTTTCCCTTTAGCTGCAGTTTTGCATTTATGATTATTTGATTGGCATTCATCCCCCCTAGTAGAGCATCCAAGGGCGTGGCCCCTTCATAAGGGCTGATATCATATCTGTTACTGCTCAGTATTATATCCCCAGCACCTAACAAAGTCCTGCACGTAGTAGCTACTCAATAAATGTTTGTTAAATAGATGAATGAATGATTCAAGATGACCCCAAAGCCCTTAAATACAGGGCCGTTCTGATCTGGAATGAGATTTGCACGGCTCCGGAAGTCAGCTGCAGTCAGGGAGTGTGTTCATGGCCCTGGCTTCGTGGCAGGCCCTGGCTGGGCTCCCTACGCCCTGCTGCTACAGAGCATATGGACGACCTTGCTGGAATTGGCTAGGTTGCTTGTAGCCTCGGCGAGTCCTCTGGTGGTATTTCACACGTGGGTTCGAAGACTTGTCCTTGGCTAGCTCCGGTAGGTTCAGAAGTCTCCGTAGGAAGACAGACCTCAGACCTCAGTGTTCTGGGGGGGGGGTGCCCTCTTCCCTTTCGGAGGCTGTGTGTCCATCTGCCATGTTCAGGGCAGCTCTGGGCGGCAGGTAAATAACAACAAGCCCAGCGGGAGAGTGTGCTCCTGGTGGGTTTCTTCATATTAGGTCCCTCTTATTAAGGGGGGCGGGGGCAGCAGGAGCCACCAGAGAAACAGTACTTCTCGTCCGGAACAGCTAGGCTCTCTCTCTGTAGTTCACCCCCTACCCCCTGAAATGTTTACTCCCCACAGTCACTTGATCTGCAATGTACAGTGACGAAGGCTCAAGCCTCTAGGGCAGACTGTCTCCGATTTGGGCTCTCCTGGGTTCAGGGAGAAGGAAGGCAGCAGACGCCCCACTGGGGCTGCCTGGGTGCCAGCAACCCGCCTGTGCTGCTGTTGAAGCCCCGGGTCTCTTTTCCTGTCTGCCCTTCCCAGTTCTCTGGGCTGCTGACTCCTCGCCATCTGACCATCTGCTTACTCTGCCCCCACAACCATCGCACATTTCTGCCTTGCTGACATTCACTGTGCTGTTGGGGGCCCATCTGGCTTAGACCTCGGGATGTATGGAACCCTGCCCCCCTCCTGCTCCTCTGACCTCTGCTCCTTGGATGCCCTCTGTAGGCTCTGCTCATTGCTGCTTTGGACCTGGTGGAATGATAATAATGAGGCTTAAGGGGCGCTGGGGTGGCTCAGTCGGTTAAGTGTCACGACACGGTGCGGCTCACAGCATGATCTCATGGTTTGTGAGTTCGAGCCCCACATCCGGCTCTGTGCTGACAGCTCAGAGCCTGGAGCTTGCTTCGAATTCTGTAACTCCCTCTCTCTCTCTCTCTCTCTCTCTCTCTGCCACTCCCCTGCTCACGCTCTGTCTCTGTCTCTCTCAAAAATAAACATTAAAAAATAAGCACTTAAAAAAAGAACTGGATACTTAACCTCCGAGAAATGTTCTATTATACAAAATATACCTATATATGCAATATATATATTTCATATATAATCTCCAGAAGAATGTAGATGTAGTGCGTGTGTGTATATGTATACACATATATATGTATATATATCACATCTACAAAACTCGTGTGTATACACACATGCAGATGGACAGACAGCTAGAATGTGATGGCACCATGTGATGGAAAAAGAAAACAGTGGCCCCAGTACTTATGGTGAGGGAGGGAGCTGGAGGCTGGCTGGCAGAGGGTTTGATGCACCAGGCTGGGGCTCTTAAAGGGATGAAATGATAGATGCAAGGGTGTAAGTGGGGGCCAGGAGTGTCTTCAGATAATAAAATATTTGCATTGCGAGTTTTGTTTTTGAGTTTTTTTTTTAATTTTTTTTTTTACTGTTTTATTTATTTCTAGGAGAGAGAGAGAGAGAGACAGCATGAGCAGGGGAGGGTCAGAGAGAGAGGGAGTCACAGACTGAAACAGGCTCCGGGCTCTGAGCTGGCAGTCAGCACAGAGCCCGACGCGGGGCTCGAACCCACGAACCGCGAGATCATGACCTAAGCGAAAGTCGGACGCTTAACCGACTAAGCCACCCAGGCGCCCCTGTTTTTGAGTTTTGAAAGTCAACAGACTCCAACATCTACTTGGCTTCAATTTCCTTAGCTGAAAAATGGGATAATAATGTACATTCCTTGTGGGTTTATTGTGAGGATAAAATGGGGGCGATATGTTTAAAGGGCTTAGTTTTGTGCCTAGGTCCACATACTGAGTTTTATCTGAGTGTGTTATTATTATTGGTGGTGGTGGTTGTGGTGGTTGTGTCCCTGGCTGCCGCCACAGTGCCCGGCACCACGCGGGGCACACTGTTGACCCTCTGGCCATCTGCAGCCGGCAGCCGGAAAGAACCCCGTGATAGCATCCCTTTTCTGACTGCCTCTAACTTCTTGGTTTATGTTGTGTGCCCTCGAAGCAAATTGTCTGAGACCTGGTGAATATAAATCCTCGGAGGTGTGTAGAGAGGTTTTAGGCAGCAAAGGTCCCTGTCTGTTTTCTCACCTCCTTTCTCTTGCCTGGCTCCAAGTGGTTGGAAACAATTGGGTGGGGACATCTACTTACTTGCTATACTTTGTACACGTTACCTGAAAAAGTCCAGTAAAATTGCTTACTTAAGAAAATACCCAAGGAGCGCCTGGGTGGTTCAGTCGGTTAAGCACCTAACTTCAGCTCAGGTCATGATCTTGGTCCATGAGTTTGAGCCCCACACGGGGCTCTGTGCTGACAGCTCAGAGCCTGGAGCCTGCTTCGGATTCTGTGTTTCCATCTCTCTCTGCTCTTCCCCCACTCATGCTCTGTCTCTCTCAAAAAGTAAATAAACATTAAAAAAAAAACAACAACTAAGAGTCATTAGGGCTGGGGTGCCTGGGTGGCTCAGTCAGTTAAGCATCCGTCCGACTTCAGCTCTGGTCATGACCTTGCGGTTTGTGAGTTTGAGACCACATCAGCCCTCCCTGTCAGCCCAGTTTAGATCCTCTGTCCAGCCCCACCCCCCGCCCCCGTCCCTTCCCGCTGTGCTTTCTCTCTCTCAAAATACATAAACATTTTTAAAAAGAGCCATTAGGGCTTCCCCTGTTTATCATGTGCATTTTTATAGCATTGACCCTGCAGCTCCGCTGGCCTAGTGAATGTGTCCTTCTGGGATATTCTGAAGTGTTTCTACTTGTATTTAGAAAAGCTGGCTTAAAACTCGTAGGTTTAATGTTCTGCATCCCAGATGCTATTAGTTGTCAGTAAAACTAACCCTGCCTACGCACTCTTCTATTCTTGATACATAAATAGGTTCAGCTGCCTAACAATTAAACGTACTATATTCTGCACATGCACATTCCTCAAGGACACATTTAGAGGGGAGATGGCTTTTATTCCTGTGATGCTATCTGGAAACCATCTTCCTAACTTTCTTCCCCAAGTGGATATATAGTTGATCCTTGAACAACATGGGGGGTTAGGAGCCCCAACCCCTGTGCAGTCAAAAATCTGCCTATAATTTTTGACTTCCAAAACTTTACTAATAGATCATCGTTGTCTGGAAGCCTTAGCAGTAACATAAACAGCCCATTAACACATATTTGGTATGCTATATGTATCATATACTGTATTCTTACAACAAAGTAAGCTAGAGAAAAGAAAATGTTCATTTAATAAAAAACTTTTTTGAATGTTTTATTTGTTTTTGAGAGAGAGAGATAGAGACAGCATGAGCAGGGGAGGGTCAGAGAGAGAGAGAGGGAGACACAGAATCCGAAGACAGACTCCAGGCTCTGAGCTGGCTGTGACCACAGAGCCTGATGCGGGGCTTGAACCCACAAACCGTGAGATTGAAGTCGGACACTTAACCGACTGAGCACCCCAGGCACCCCAATGTTCATTTAATTTTAAGGAAGAGAAAAATACATTTACAGTACTGTATTTCTTTAAAAAAAAAAAGCGTATAAATAGACCTGCATAGTTCAAACCAATGTTGAAGGGTCGACTCTATTTTGAAGGGTTGGCAATGAGACTTTTGGTCTGTAAAGCCCAAGACACAGTCTCCAACATGCACAGGAAATCCAGGATCAAATTTCTAGCAGATCTTCATAGGGACAGGCCCAGGACCAGCTCCTACCTGTCAGAGAAGGTCTGCACTGCATGCTTAATATCATACACCGCCACACATGCTTGTGGCTGTGAGAAATCCCGGTGACAGAGGTAGTAAGACACTAGAGAAAAGATCAGTGGGATCTGAGAAGACGATGAAAATGTAGTCTTTGGTAGAATTAGTTATTTGTTTCTTTTTTTTTTTATTTCTAGGAGAGAGAGAGACAGCGTGAGCAGGGGAGGGTCAGAGAGAGAGGGAGACACAGACTCTGAAATAGGCTCCAGGCTCTGAGCTGGCTGTCAGCACAGAGCCCGACGCGGGGCTCGAACCCACAAACCGTGAGATCATGACCTAAGCGAAAGTCGGACGCTTAACCGACTAAGCCACCCAGGCACCCCGGTAGAATTAGTTATTTGATAAGGTTATTTGAAGGCAGGAGTAGGGCTTTGCGTACACGGAGGCCCCTGAGAAGTCTGCCTGCCGACCGGGAAGGGGATACAGGCTTTAGGCGAACCCTTCAGAATTTCCCTTCTGGGCTGAACTGGGAGTTGAATAATAATACCAAGCAATATATGGCATTTTCAGATATGAAGTGTTATTTATTTTTTCCATACGATGCAATAAAGAAGGTGGATTAAATATCACCACTCTTTTACAGCAGAATGGAGCAGAGAGCATGAAGACACTCGTCACTTACTGCGGCCACTCAAGCTGGGTCTCTGAACCCTGACCTCACTCTGCTCTCTTGTATCCAGAGTTGCTTTACCTGACACCAGGGTGTAGGGGAATATGAGGTCTCACATTACAGCCTCAAAATCCCCAGGTCCAGTGTAGTCCCTGCAGTTACTGGGTCTGACCAGGCCGGCTCTCCTAATTCCCCTCCTGTTTTCTCATGGTAAATGAGAAACTCAGTGAGGGCTGAGTCTGGAAGGTCTCTAGCGCATAGCCCAGGGCAGAGCTCATTTGGGGGGCCAAGGACCGGAGATAGACTGAGTATGGTGTGCACAGGGCACTGACTGCCTTAGATGGCAGTGGAGGCTGGCAGCACAGAATGAGAAGAAAGGAAGCACCCGTGGGTCACAGAGTGGCCTTACGGGCCGAAATGTCACAGGTCTCCATACTTTGCAGGTAGTGACTGTGTTGGAATCCAGACAGCAGTTTGGTAAATTTCCATGTTCAATTAAAAAAAAAAAAAAAAAAAGAGCCGAGGTCTTTCCCTTTGGCATAGCCGGGGACAGAGTCCAGGGCGGAGGAATCCGGTCGGACCAGTGGGGGGCTCCACCGAACGCAGGCTCCGTTTGCCCCGGGGCTGCCCCGCCGCCCAGAGGTTCTCAGATGGGCGGGTCACGGTGGGCGCCGCCGAAGTGCGGTCCGCGTGGGTCCTCGCGGGCGCCGCCGGCCGCCCTCGCCTCCGCCCCGCCCCCCACCTCCGTTCCCGGTCTCCCTCCCGCGAAGCTTAACTGATCTGCAGGCTGGGGCGCGGATGATGCGAATTCCTAGAAGCCTCAGGCGGCTGCCCAGGATTTAAAGTTAGGATCCTCCGAGGACCCTGGAGGTTGGCGCTCACACCCCACCTCCAGGTCTCACA
>NW_027532232.1:246890-247029 GCF_008692635.1 Crocuta crocuta
ACCTCGGTCTCCGCTCCGGCTTTTTACGCGCCGCAGAAGAAGTTCGCCCCGGTCGTGGCCCCAAAGCCCAAAGTGAATCCTTTCCGGCCCGGGGACAGCGAGCCTCCGCCGGCCGCCGGGGCCCAGCGCGCGCAGATGG
>NW_027532232.1:247035-247297 GCF_008692635.1 Crocuta crocuta
GGAGTTTGGGGGTGTCTGGGAAGGTTGCGGCGAAGGGGGCTGGGCGCAGCTAGTCTGTCCCGAGCAGATGTTCTTACCTCATCGCGGAGCTCATGGCTGGGAGCCAGGGCTCCTGGGACCGTTCCAAGTCCCGCGCCTGGGGGGTGGGAGGCGGGAATGTGGGGCACGAATCTTCCTCCCTGGGTCCGTTTTCCCAAGTGTAACGGGAGCTGCATCAGTCCTGGGTCGAGCCCCCGCCCTTACTGACCCCGTGCTCCCAGAG
>NW_027532232.1:247322-280299 GCF_008692635.1 Crocuta crocuta
AGGGGTAGAGCGGCTCTCGCTGACTGTTCTTTCTCCCGACTGTCCTCTCTGGTCTCTACCTCAGACTTCCCCCCGCCACCCCCTCCTCTCCTTGGGGATGGCGACGACTCGGAGGGCGCCCTGGGAGGTGCCTTCCCACCTCCGCCTCCCCCTATCGAGGAGCCATTTCCCCCTGCGCCCCTGGAGGAGGAGATCTTCCCTTCCCCACCGCCTCCACTGGAGGAGGAGGGAGGGCCTGAGGCCGCCATACCTCCCCCCCCACAGGTATGGAGGCTTGGGAAGGGCAGCTACACTGGGACACCCCCAAAGGGAGCAGAGGAGAGTCCTTACCTCTGATCTCCCCTGCGTCTCTGACCTGACTGGGGTGGGGTGGGAATGGAGACCTGGGATGGGTGCTCTGACCCCTGACCCTCTAGCCCAGGGAGAAGGTGAGCAGTATTGATTTGGAAATCGACTCTCTGTCCTCCCTGCTGGATGACATGACCAGGAATGATCCCTTCAAAGCCCGGGTAAGGGACTGCAGGGGAGGAAAGGTGGGGAGGGGAGGAAGGGGTTCGGCCCGCTCCTCTAACTGAGCTTGTCTCCCCTGTCCCTCCCCTTGCAGGTGACATCTGGATATGTACCCCCACCGGTCACTACTCCATTCGTTCCCAAGTCCAGTACTAAGCCTGCAGCTGGAGGCACCGCACCCCTGCCTCCTTGGAAGTCCCCTTCTAGCTCCCAGCCTCTGCCCCAGGCTCAGGCTCAGCCTCCGAGCCAGACCCACTTCCAAGTGCAGCCCCAGGCCAAGCCTCAGGTCCAGGTTCCGCCCCAGCCGGTGCCTTTGGCAAACACCCAGCCTCGAGGACCCCCAGCCCCATCTCCGGCCCCTAAGTTTTCTCCAGTGGCTCCCAAGTTTACTCCTGTGACTTCCAAGTTCAGCCCTGGAGCCCCAGGTGGACCCGGGTCACAGCCCAGTCAGAAGTTGGGGTCCCCTGAAGCCTCCTCTTCCAGTAGCACAGGCTCCCCTCAGCCCCCCAGCTTCACCTATGCTCAGCAGAAGGAGAAGCCCCGAGTGCAGGAGAAGCAGCATCCAGTGTCCCCACCGGCTCAAAACCAAAATCAGGTGAGAGAGGGTGGGAGGACCAGGCTGAGACCAGGGGGCCAGAGAACAGGGCGCAGGTGGTCCCAGAGAGGGGGGTGGACGCGGGGGTGGTGGGATAGGAGTTTTGAGCCTCTAAAGTTGGCCCGGTTGGGTCAGTGGCAAGAGAAAGCTCTTTTGAGGAGTGCCTGGCAGGGTCTGGGTCTGGGTGGGGCCTGACTGGGCTTCGGGGGAGCAGCACAGGCTCTGAATCAAGAGAAGGGTTTGGTGGGCTCTCCCTTGCGCCCTCTCCCCCTAGAATGTTAAAAGAGATGAGATCATCACCAGTTTGACCTTGCTTCTTCCCCCTTCTTGGATTCTTGAGTTCATCTCTCTGCTCTTCTGATCCACCGTCACTGCCCCAGGGCCCATCTGGTGATAAGAGTCACAGTAACAGTAAACAGCCAGCAGTAAACAGGGAGCATAGCATAGCTGGGCGCCGGGCACTGTGCTCTGTGCTCTGGAGGGAAGAGATCTCTCAAAGAGGTTAAGTCTGAGGGAGTCAGATGGGCCTGGGATAGAATTACCGGCTCACAAGACCCTTGGCAAGTTACGTGAGCTTTGAGCCTCAGTTTCCCCACCTTTACCATAACATCCCACACAACGGTTATGCAGATTAAGGGAGCTCGCCCTAAGTAGAAAGGGGTCTGTATCTAGCTCTTGAGTGCTCAAAAATAGAAAAGTTATTCCTGTCTGACCATTTCTGCCTTCTGTTGGGGGGGGGGGCGGGGGTTGAGGTGAGAGGGAAANACCAGCCATCAAGGTAACTGATGGCGTGGGGGGGGGTGGTGTTTGTGTGCAGACACAGTGGAGAAGAGATGCTGACTGCCAGTGAGTTTTGCAGAATCTGGTGTTTCAGGAACTCCGGACAGGTGTCAACATGGGGGCCTGCGAGTTAGGAAAGGCGTCGTGGCGCTTGTGTATCTTGAAGGATGGTGGGAGGAGAAGAGCAGGAAGGGCATTTGGGCAGGAACAGCATGAGTAAGACTCAAGGGCACAAGAGCACAACAGCAGCCAGTTCCTGCGGGAGTATTGTAGAACTGTGCTGAGGGAGGGAGTGGGGGAGGGGCGGCCGGAGGGAGGAGGAAATAACAAAATGGCACGCCAAGGGAGCCTGCCCGTCCCGGAGAGGCACAGATGGGTTCTGAGGACTTGCATGGCCCAGTTGGAGGGCTGGCGACAGCCGACAGCCCAGGTGTGCTTTTGGAAGCTTTGGGGAAAGTTTTTGGGCAGAGGTGCGGGCTAGAGGTCGGAGGTCAGCAATGTGACAAGAGAGTTCACCCCTGGGCAAGTGTAGGGTTAGTTGAAATGAAAAATGAGGCCGAGATAGGAGAGCTGTTAAAAAGGAAGAGCCTCCAGGCTTGGTAGCCGATAAGCCAGCCTTCAGCCTTCGGAAGAGGAGGGGTGTGTTGGGGAATGACAGTATTGCTGACAGAATAGAGAAGTCCAGAAGGGGAAATGGTTTGGACGGGAAGGGGAGGGGTCCAACTGTCAGTCTGTTGAGCAACAGGTTCTAGGAGGACTTGGCCTCAGCTGGGACTGTCATTCAGTTAGAAATGGAGCCCTGGGTGTCAGGAGGGGGCCTCAGACTCGGGGGGTGGGGGAGGTGCGTGGTGTAGTGTGTGGTGACCCAGGTGCGGCGATGGCCGCCGAGGGACCCAGGGGCTGCTGAGCAGGAGATGCTGAGGGCCCGGGAGGAATCTTGGGTGATGCTCAGGTTGACCAAGTGGCAAGGGGGAGGAAGGGCAGCGGGAGGAAGAGGGTGTCTGGACAGAGCGAGGTCTCGGGAGAAGAGAATGCGATGGCTGACGAGTTCTTCAGCGGTGCAGGCGAGGACTAAGGCCAGAGATTGGACTACTCAGAAGTTGTAGATGGCTGTGGGGTGGCCTGTTGGTGCCCTGTGGCGGGGGAAGGAGTGTGTGTGTGTGAGGGAGAAGCAGGAGGAAGAAGCTGATGGAAGGGGGGTGACTGATGCCTGCGAGCGGGGGCTGCTGCTGCCATGGAGTCCTGGGGGGGAGCCCGGGATGCCCCCGCCCCCCAGGCATTCCCAGAGAGCAAGGGCAGCGTGGCCACAGTGTTTCTGGGAGAGGAGGGAGCTGGGGCTGGCTGGCTTCCATCTTCTCAGTCATGTAGGAGGTGAGGTCATCAGTGAGCGAGGGGACGACGCAGTTGGGGGCTCGAGAGGAGATGGAAAGGTTTGGAACAGCTGCTGTGGGGAAGGCGACTGGGAATCCGCAGGAGCCAAATACCAGACGGCCGGGCTGAGGCTGGAGGGCGCAGAGGGCGCTGCAGTGTTTCGGGAGCTCACTCTGCAGTGTTCAGCACTCTCTCCACCTACTTTCTGCAGCTTGGAGTCAGAAGCAGGAAGCGGGCAGTGGCATGGCCCAGGGTTGAGATGGAGCCAGATTAGCGAGAGATGGCGGTTCAGGGTGGCATGAGTGGCTGCGAGGACCTTGTAGAAATAAGTGGTTAAGGGACCAGACTTGGCGGGGAGGCAAGCCAGAAAGTTTTGATGCATAAGATGTAGGAGGAGGGTTGGGAGGCCGAGGAGCCTTTCTGATCGGCTCTTTGGGTAGGTGTGAGTGGGGAGGGAGGGTGGAATCGTCGGCAGGTCGAGCCCAGGGGCTTGGCACACGATGACCTTGACCAGTGAATGGCAGGTCTGAAGGGTTCCGTGGTGGAAGGTGTCTGAGCTGGAAGCACGTTTGGAGCCGCTGGAGTTGAAGAAAGAGCTGGAGGGCCTAGAGCCACGGGTGCTGAAGCTGTGGCAGGCAGAGAGGGAACAGTGGCGGGATTGAGTGTGTCCTTGAAGGGCCGTGGATACCCGTGGGGCACGGATGTCCCTGAATGGGTCATACTTCCGAAGAGCGGGACAGGCGTCTAAAGCGGCCCTGCCTCTGTCCCCAAGACGCCAGGAAGGGAAGATCGGGAGAGGGAAGGGTGGCGCTTACATCGTGGGAAGGGGCTTACAGGGGACACAGGGAGGCGGTGGGAGTTTACGGGGAGCTGCAGCGGCTGCAGACCTCTGGATGCACGCAGGTGTGAGCATGGTGGAGCCAGGGCCGAGGGGAAGGCGGCTGCGGGAGGAGGTAGCTCGGAGGCTTTGGGGTTCCAGGTGTTACAGGAACCAAAGCATTAGCAGGTGACAGGTAGCACATTCAGCGACAGGGGCCACAGTCCTGGGCGGATTTATCCAGTACAGGGAAAACCAACCTCGTGTTTCTGATGGAATGTCATGGAAACACTGCAGCAGCTCCCCTTGGGGCCGCTCAGGGTTCCTGGTAATGACCCCCTCCCCTCACTTGCACCCCACCCCCAGCCGGCAGCTCTCTCAGGACCCCCTTAAGAGAAAGGGTAGGCGGGCCTAGGGAATGGTCCTTCTCCGAGGCCTGCTGCGGGGGGAGTGGGCTCAGGTGGTTCTGGACCCTGGCATGGGGAGCTGTGGGCTGGGCTCTGAGAGACAGCTGTGGGGGGTTAACCTGTGATTCCCGCCTGTGTTGTATCCGCACGCTGACAGGGGCTGCTCGGCAGCAGGCGGGCCGGGTAGGTGTGTGTGCACTTGGGTGCGCACGCCATCACTTGCCGACCTTCTGTGGGGGGCCATGTGTGAGCATGCTCTGTGGAGTTGACGCGTGGCCGGGTGTGTTGGCTGCTTCAGTGACCTCAGCTGCTGTGTGTGTGGCCTCTGTCCGCTCAGTTGTTCTGGCCTGTCCGTGACCGCCCAGGGGCCGGGGGGTTTGGGCAAAGTGGGTGGAAGGGTCACCCCCTTCCCCTTTTTGTGTGGTGCTGGGGGTCAGGGAGGGAGAATGAGGAGCTTTCAGAGTCAAACCTGAGCGTCGGGGGAAATGCGTGGGGAGTTCGTCCTCATTGGGAGAAAGTGGCTAAGCTGGCTGGGAAAAGTGCTTGGAGAAAGGTGATCGGCAAGAGAGTATGAAGAAAGTATTGGGGTTTCAGGTCCGCGCGCCTGGGGCCCCGGGACCTCTGACTCTGAAGGAGGTGGAGGAGCTGGAGCAGCTGACCCAGCAGCTGATGCAGGACATGGAGCATCCTCAGAGGCAGAATGTGGCTGTCAATGGTGAGCTCACTCCCCCTCCGCCTTCGCACTGGNCCCGCCGAGCCTCGGATCCCTTGCAAGCTTCTTCCTCCTGTTGACTTTCGTTTCCTCTGGCCTCCCCAGAGCTCTGTGGCCGGTGTCATCAGCCCCTGGCACGCACGCAGCCTGCAGTTCGGGCTCTGGGGCAGTTGTTCCACATCACCTGCTTTACCTGCCACCAGTGTGAGCAGCAGCTGCAGGGACAGCAGTTCTACAGCCTGGAGGGGGCGCCCTACTGTGAGGGTTGCTATACTGTGAGTCAGGGTCGGGCCGAGGGGCACCCCGGGGGGCTCGGCCAGGGGCTGGGTGCGGACGTGGGGCCGATGCGCCTCAGCAGCTGCCCTTTGGGTGCCAGTTCCCTGCCAATGTCCCGCTGCTACCTCCTTAGGACACGCTGGAGAAGTGCAACACCTGTGGGCAGCCCATCACTGACCGCATGCTGAGGGCCACCGGCAAAGCCTACCACCCGCAGTGCTTCACCTGCGTGGTCTGCGCCTGCCCGCTGGAGGGCACCTCCTTCATTGTGGACCAGGCCAACCGGCCCCACTGTGTACCCGACTACCACAAGTGAGGACCCACCTCCTGTCTTCTGGGCTCCTCTCTGGCTGCCAGCCCCAGTCATCTGGGAGCCGGGCTGCCCTCCTGATTCCGAGACCGCTCCAACCCCCGGCCCTCCTTTCTGGCCCCACATCCTTCGTGTAGACAGCAGACACCAGTTCATCTGGATTTCGATGTCCGGTGGCCTCAGACCTTGGTAGCAAGTCTTGGCTACTGGCAAATGCCTGCTGGCCTTTGGCTTGCGGAGGCTTCTTGTGGGTGCGGTCTTGCATGCAACAATGTGTGCTGGAATGACTTCATCTCACACACAGGCTGGGCTCTAAAAGTTCTTTTGGAGATCAGCTTTTTGGAACTCTGGCTTTTCCCTAGAAACAATGTTTACAAGGTGGCTACGCTCTTAGGCCAGCAGCAGAACCCCATAGCTACGGGGCGGCACAGAGAAACTGCAGCGCCTGACTCCCACCTCTGACAGTGGGTCTGAGGTGTATGTTGTTTTTAAAAAATTTTTAAATGTTTATTGATTTTTGAGAGGCAGAGCACAAGCAGGGGAGGGTCAGAGAGAATCGGAAGCCAGCTCCAGGCTCTGAGCTGTCAGCACAGAGCCTGATGCAGGGCTTGAACTCACAAGTTGTGAGATCATGACCTGAGCCAAAGTCAGAAGCTTAACCCACTGAGCTGCCCAGGTGCCCCCTGAGGTGTATGTTTTTAAGAATTCCACCTTAGGCGTCCAGAACTTCACATCCCTCTCTCTGCGCACCCCAGCGGTCGGGCAGGACACCTGTGTGGCAGAAGGCGAGGGTCAAGGGAGCAGGGATGAGGGCTGGAGATGCCGCTGGCTGCAGTGCCGATGTCCAGGGAGTCAAGACCCTGTGGCAGAGGTTTCTGGGCTGGGTGAGGGGAAAAGGTGGGAAATCTCCCTTGATAGGGGCAGATAAGATGGCTGGTCTTAGGTCTCGGTGTGGAGCTTCCCCTCCCTAGGGATGTGGAGCAAAATGGGCTGCGTCTGCCCCGTTGTGCAACCGCCGTCTCCCTCCCCTGCACTTTCATGGGGAGCCCTGGGCACCCGCTGCCTCCGTCTGACTCCTGCCCCTTGCCCCGTTCTGGGCCCCTCCAGGCAGTACGCCCCCAGGTGCTCCGTCTGTCAAGGGCCCATCATGCCTGAACCTGGCCGTGAGGAGACCGTGCGAGTGGTCGCTCTGGATAAGAACTTCCACATGAAGTGCTACAAGTGTGAGGTTGGCTGGCCCCCTGGCCCCCAGGGCTGGGAGGTGGTGGGACACTGCTCACTACCAGGTGGTTGGTGGGCAGTACCAGCCTGGAGATCAGAGCTGCAATTTAGTGGTGGGGGGGGTGCTCGTGGCTGTCCCCACCCAGATGCTCCCATCACTGCGCATCATGGGGAGAGGGGCTTCTGTGGGGTTTCGCTGAGTTTCCACTGAAGTTCTGATAAACCAAGAAAGGGGGCGGCCAGTGGGAAGGAGGGCTGTGGGGCTTCGCTACGGTGGGGATGGGGATGTGCTTGAGGGAGAGGGAGAGAGGGAGTGGAGGCAGGTGGGAGAGGTCCCACGTCGTGTATTGGGTGGAAGCCTTGGGAACAGCTCCTCCCACTGCCCGCCTTGGGCAGGAGAGGCCTAGGGGACGAGAGTGAAAATGGGCAGTAGTAGAAGTGAGGGTAGGAGTGGGGCTAAGTGTGGTTGGGGACACAGGCAGTGACGCTGGACATCAGCCAAGCCATAGAGCGTTTGGTCTTCCTAATTTAAAGGTGGAGGTATGTGGGGGGGGCGGGGTGCACAGGGGCCTTCCCGACGGCGGACTCTTCTTCCTTCCTCCCAGGATTGCGGGAAGCCACTGTCCATTGAGGCGGACGACAACGGCTGCTTCCCCCTGGATGGCCACGTGCTCTGCCGGAAGTGCCACACTGCCAGAGCCCAGACCTGAGTGGGCACCGGCGGGGGCGTTCCTCCCCCATCAGCGGACCACCCACACTGAGACCACCTTGCCCTCCACCCGCCCTGGCCCCCTTCAGTTATCTTTTCATGTCTAGCCTCTCCTTTCATGCCAGCCCCCACCCCATATCCCACGTGCCCTGTGCAGGGCCCCGACATGACCCAGGGCTGCCGCACCCAGCTCTGGGTTTCCAGTCCTTTCCCCCCACCCCCCGGGCCCATCCCACAGGGACCACCCACCCCTCTCCAGGTGTGCCCCACCCGAGGGGGCGCCAGGTTGAGCGCTGCTGCTTTCACTGCTGCACCGATGCCCTCGGCTGGTCCCCGAGCAGCCGAGCAGCCGTGTACTCTGCTTGCTGAGAGCCGGGAGACCCCCTGACGCGGGGAGGCTGGGCTGGGCTGGGTTGACTGGNATTGTGTTTTCCAGAATTCTGAGGAGTAAGTCTTTCTTGTGCGTACAGCCCTCATGGGTGAGATGGAAGAGATCTCCTATCTCTTTTCACCCAGGGAGAAAAAAGCCAGGGGTAAAGGTGAAAATGCCATTCCTGTTTATTTACAAAAATATATATGTATATGTATATATATTAAGCCCTCCCCCAAGTCCCTCCCCCAATTACCTTTTCACTTCCTCCCCTAACTCCCTTTTTAAAACAAAGGCTCCGGGGCCCAGAGGTGAGTTCTTCAGGCAAGGGTGGGCAGGAGCAGCACCGAAGGCCTACATCTTGTAGGTTGAGGGGAGGGCCATGGGGAGTGACCATGGCCCCATTCGTGCTCTTTGAGGCCAGGCCAGGTGAGGGAGGGGCTCAGTCCTTGAATCCCTGAATACTGCAAAGGATGCGCTTCTGGTGTCCTGGCAGTGTGATCCCCATCTGTGCCAGGTCCCTGTGGGCAACGAAAGGGGACTGTGAGTCGGCTCAACCCCCAGCAGCCCTCCCTGTCCGGCCCCCCCACCCCCGGGTCCTCACTCGGCCGTCAGCTCCAGCACACACTCCATGGTGTCCAGCCCAGCTGAGTGGAAGTGCAGAATATAGCGTTTCATTCGTATGGACTCCAGCCACTCAGGGACGCTTCGATAGGGGATCCCGTCGGAGCCACTCAAGCTGGGCAGGCGGAGCGTCACCCTGTGGGACAAGGGGTCCCTCAGTCACACAGCAGATGCAGGGGCTGTCCACAGCCTTCCTGCCCCAGCTTTCCTGAAACCGGAGCTCAGCCTCTGAGCGTCGGCAGCCAGCATTCAAGTTGGGTGTCTGAGCACAGAGATTATCTGGACTTTGTGGATTAGCCCGGCCATTGTCTGTGAACTCATTTCCTGGCCCGAGTCCTGGTGTGCTCACGGCGACAGGCGGGCTGACAGTCCTGCGGCACTGATAGATGCAGGGGACGAGAAGGGGCCGGCACAAGCCTGCCACCAGCCCCTCTCCCACTGGAGTGGTCCGTTCCGGGTAGCTGGTGGCTGGCTAAGACTCCCAAGTGTCCACTGCCCCAGCAGAGGGGAAGCAGACAGCAGGAGAGCAGAGGCCTCAGGAGCCAGGCACGGTCCTGCTGTTTACGGGGCGGCCCCCCGCTCCCGGGAGCAGCCACCGCTCGCCCCCTCCGCCCCGGCTGTTATTGCACTCCAACACCCGCAAAGACAATGAGCGTTGCTGTGCTGAAGCCAGCCGGAGCCAAAACCATTAGCAAAGTAAATCTGCTGGGAGAAAAATATTCAACATTCCAGAAAGATTAGCACACACAGTCGCCAGTATACGAGGGAGTTGTTGCTTCAAAAGATAGTTTCAAAAGTTGGAGCTTGGAGCACATTTTCTCCCAGAAACAAGGTTATATATGGTGGTTTGATACGGAGGCCAGCATGTCAGGGCTGGTTCACCGGATCCGGCCTTCAAAGTCCAGCCGTGCCCATCTCCCCCACCTCACCCCGGCCATCAGTTCATCCTCCACATGCCAGTGTTTCTGGTAAAACACAATTCTGGTCCTGTCCCTCCGATTTAAAAACTGGCCAGTAGTTCTCTGCGCTCAGGGTAGAGTCCAAACTTCTCAGCAGAGCTGGTCCCCCTTGCACTGACCCTGCCACCTCTCCGGCTTCATCTCTGCTGGGACCCTGCGCTATTTGTAACTGGTCTGCTGCTAGCTCCCCAACCCAGGCTGGCCACGTGCTTTGGGAGACCCCACCCCACGAGGCTGCCCCTCCCTTGGCCATGATATGCACACATCCTACCTTCTAGCACTTGCTGGTTGCTCTGTCTCCCCCACTCCAGCCCCCACCCAAGTGACCAAGCTCTCTGGAGTAGTTATCTGGCTGGAAGCACAGCTTATATGCGCTTTCCCTCCCTGTGTGCTTGCTTCCCATCTACCGAACCAACCAGAGCTATCAAGGACGGGACGGTGTCTCCTCCCCAAGGGCGGACGCTGCGTTGTCCAGAGCTCCACGGCCCAGCACTCAGTGAGCGTTGCTGATGCCCATTTCCTTTCTCCCAGATCTGGCCTCCGAACCCGCTTGCCCTCTCCAACGTGGTTACCTGGGATCAAAGTTGGCAATGGTCCGCAGGGGGTGGGGGTTGGCAAGCAACTGCTCCAGATGTGCCTTCAGCTGGTGGAAGGAGGGCCGACGGGCTCGGTCATAGGCCCAGCAGTTCTTCATGAGTTCATAGAGAGGGGCGGGGCAGTCCACAGGAGGGGGTAGGCGGTACCCATCCTCAATGCTCTTCATGACCTGCAGCAGGGGAGCGGGGAGGGGCCCCATGAGAAGTCTCCGCGGCGCAAGATCATTGCAATAGAGCCTAGACCCACCCCGGACTGTAGGACGGAGAGAGAACAGGGAGAAAGATACGGGGACAGAGGAGCAAGGGAGCAGAAAAGCTGGGTCAGGGAGAAGAGGTAGTACAGGAAGGGGCCACGGGAGGACTGGGGGAGGAGATGAGAAGGGAGTTAGGGGAGGCATGGGGAGGACCCCCAGGCTTACCTCCTGATTGCTCATCTCCCCGTAGGGTTTGTCCCCAAAGCTCAGAACCTCCCACATCACAATCCCAAAGCTCCACACGTCACTGGCCGTGGTGAAGATGCGATGGGCGATGGCTTCCGGGGCTGTCCAACGGATGGGGATCTTTCCTCCCTAACAGGGCATGGAGGGCAGAAAGGTGATGTGTTTCAGGGCAAGGAGTGGCGCGAGAAAGCACCTGTGCGAAGGGATAAGGCACTATCGTGTCCCGTACTCATGCATGTGTGACTGTATGCACGGCACACAATTGCGTGTGAGTAGGGGCGCGGGCAGCGCAGGGTTCTAACCTGGGTTTCGTAAGTGCCATCAAGGTTGTCCAGGAGGCGGGTCAGGCCAAAGTCAGACACCTTGCAGCACAGGTTCTGACTCACTAGGATGTTCCGGGCGGCCAGGTCCCGGTGGACATAACTGTGGTTGCTGAGGTAGTTCATGCCCGACGCAATGCCCTGCAGCATAGCCACCAGCTGCCCGGGGACCAGCTGGTCTTCCTGTTCCTGCAGCAGGGCAAGCGGGCCAGTTAGGGACCTGGCAAGGTCTCCTCCTCCCAAACCAGGAGCCCAAACCCAGGCATCCGGGGTGCATTCCCCTCCCCAGCTGGCTCTCCACCCTCCTCACCCTCAGGAAGGCATCCAGGGCTCCGTTCTCCATAAACTCGGTGATGATCATGATGGGCTTCCCTGAGACACAAAGCACATGTCGGCCTGGCAGCCTCTACCCCATCTCCTCCCAGCCCCAGACTTCCCGCCCTTGGCGGCAGATCTCCCCTACGCTTCGGTGCTCTCATGCCCTCCCTCCCCCCCTTCCCTCCCCATGCTCCAGGAGACCCGCTGCTCCTACTCTTTGTGACGACGCCTTCCAGGTGCAAAATGTGTGGGTGGCTGAACTGGCCCATGATGGTGGCCTCTCGGAGGAAGTTCCACCACTGGCCATCTGGAGATGTGTCTTTCAAAGTCTTAATGGCCACCGTCTTGCAGTCCTGGTTGGGGATTCTCAGGGTCCCTCGACACACTTCCCCAAACTCTCCTGGGTGGAAAGAAAACAGGCCATGGCCCAATGCCCCTAGGGGACAGGTAGCGATATCTGCTAGCAAGCATCCTGGTTCTTTTCTTCTCTGGATCAGGACAGAGGCTTGCCCTTTGTGGGGCAGGGCCTTGCCTACACTTCCCAGGGAAGGGGACGAGAGTCTGGAGGAACAGTGCAGCTCCACAACCAGCTCCGCGGCGGTGCCGCTGGGGTCTCTGGGATGAGCAGAGTGCTCAGCTAAAAGTAGGTGCTCGGTAAACGGCAGGTGAATGCGTGTTGCGTGGGGGCACCGGGCTGTGTCCGTAAGGGGCAGGCTGGGCCGGGGCCAGCGCACCAGTGACTGGGGAGGCTAACCACTGCCAGCTTCTCCGGTCACAGCTCAGCTGGCCTGGCTGCACAACCAGCGAGGACACTGCCGAGCTTTGTTCTCTGCTCAGATCCGTTTCCTCCAGTGACCCAAGGGATCAGGGCAGCCCAAGGACACCGGGCCCTAGTGGGGTGGAATGTGGGACGAAGGAGGCTCTGAAGCCCTCCCACGTTTGGGAACCTTCTGAGAAGAGCCTGAGCCTGGGCACGGCGACCCCTCGGTTGACAAAGATGATGTGCTTGAGGCCGTTCATCAGAAGGTCCGTAACCACAGAAGCACACTGTGTACGGAGCAGGGGCTGCTCGAGGACATCTGATGAAGGGGTTACAGCATGACCACGGCAATTCGAGGAGGATTCAGGGTAGAGCAGAAAGGAACTCATCTAGGCGCTCTTGGGCCAGCCGAGGGGCCAGCCGGCTCGCAGCTCTGTGCTGCCACACACAGGGGACCTGCGGGGCTCACCTTCTCCTATGACAGTATCCACAATCAGCCAGCCTGGATCAAGCTCCTGGGTGAAGTCCAGGGCTCCTTGGGCAGGGTCCTCATATGCTTGGAGGTCCACATAATGCTTCAGCCACAGCTTGTCCTCTGTGGGGAGAACGGTGTGGGGGAGGGGGAGGCTCAGCCACAGGAACTCCAACTTCAAGGCTCAGGAGTTTTTTTGCGGGGGTGGGGAGAGGAGAGGGAGGGCCAGCAGCACATCCCGAAACTTCTCATCCTTTGTTCCCATAAGAGTCTTGATTTGGCTCAAGTGGGAGAAAAGTCTTCGTCCTTAGCAATGAGGCTCTTCCTCTGTCTACACGTAAAGCTCTGTGTCCTTGCCCCCAAAGGCCCAGAGAGGCAGGCCAGAACCTGGGGCTGAAAGCGGTTCACAGCCTCCAGTTACCCCACCTTTCCACGGCTCACCGACCACACTTCAAATCCCTTGCCCTTCCTCCTCACCCCGGCTAGCCATACTCCTCCAATCACTCCCACCTCATTCACATTCCCAGACAAGCCTCGCCCTCACCCCGGTCCTCGATGGCCCACTGCCTCCCCCTTTCGTGGGGGCACCTAATGAGGTGACCGGCAGGCAGCCCACGTGCTCAGAGGACTTCAGGGAGCCTGGAGCAGCTGCCCTGCTGCTGAGCCTCGGCTTGCAGACCTGGTCAGCCAGGGTGTCGCAACAGTGGCACCAAGAGCTAACAGGTAATTGCATAGAGCCTCTGGGGGGCTATCAGCACAAAGTTAATTAACCAAAGTTAATTAGGTAGCAAAACAGAAAAGCTCTGGAGACCACGGCCCCGACTCCTGCTCCCAGAGTTGGCTTGGCAGACGTGGGTTCTTTGGTCCTATCCCAGGGGCGCCTTGCAACCTCCCCCGGCCCCCCCAACATACACACAGAGGTGCCCTGGGCTCACCCCGGTTCACATCGGTGACACGATCACGGGGCCTCTGCTGGTGTCGCCGCTGAGCTTTCCTGTGGGGACGAGGGAGGGAGCAGATTCTTTAGGGTCCGGAACCGCCACATGGGCCCGGGGGGCTCTGGCTGTGTTTTACCCACAAACCACAGGGGCTAGGGGCATAGGACGGGGTGGGGGAATGCCGGAGGGAGCTTGCACACTAGGGGAGGGAGGGGTGTCAGGGCTGCATTCGGGGCTTCTGGGGCCCCCGGGGGGCAGCCAGGGAGGGGCAGGAAGAGCACCTGGAGCGGAAGCAGAGGACCCCCAGCAGCAGAGCTATGCCCAGCAGCAGCCCAAAGACGACAGCCACGATCTCTCCTCCGGTCAGGCCCCTGGAAACTGTGGCACAGGGGGGTGAGGAGGTCTGGAGGGCTCAGAGTCCACAGGGCTGGTGAAGGCTACAAGGGCACACCTGGGGGCAGGTCCCTCAGTGGCCTCAGGTGTGCACCCCCTACCCGAAGAGATGGGGTGTGTGAGAGAGAGAGAGGGAGCATGTGGAGAGGCCTCGCGCTGGGGCCACTAGCTTGGGGCTCCCTTTCGATGAGCACAAAACGGGGGGTGGGTGGAGGGGGTGGTGAGATTTGGCCAGATACCGGCTGGCAGGATCCAGCATCAGAAGGTGTGTCTGAGGAGGGCCGCCTGGGTAGCTCAGTTGGTTCAGTGTCCTACTCTTTTTTTTTTTTAAGTTTATTTTTTCATTTTTGAGAGAGAAGAGTAAGTGAGGGAGGGGCAGACAGAGGTAGAGAGAGAATCCCAAGCAGGCTCCACATTGTCAGTGTGGAGCCCGATGCAGGGCTCAAACTCACGAAACATGAGATGATGTCCTGAGCTGAAACCAAGAGTCAGTCACTTAATGAACTGAGCCACCCAGGTGTCCCCCGGTGTCTGCCTCTTGATTTCAGCTCAGGTCGTGGGTCCCAGGTCCTTGCTGAGTGTGGAGCCCATTTAAGAGTCTTTCTCTCTCCCTCTCTCTCTGTGCCCCTCCCCCCACTTGCATGCTCTCTCTCTCTCTTTAAAAAAAATGTCTGAGATTACCATGGGGCGGGGGCTTCCTGGGAGTCCATGTGGGGCTCTCCCCCCGAGGCAGCTCCTATGTGCACGCACGTGCATGTATGTGTATGTGCAGGTGAGCAGTGGAAGAGGAAAGGTGGCTGATTGGAGCAGTATTTGAGAAGCCTCAGTGGGACGACAGGTACATGTGTGTTTGGGGCAGAACACATGATAACCCACCCACCTGGCGGGCTCGTCCGGAACTCATGGTCAGGGGAGAAAGGGCCAGGCCCTAGAGGGGTCACCATTCGAACTCTGACAATGTACGTGGTGTCTGGCTGCAGTTCGGTCAGCAAGACCCTGGGTTCTAGAACCATCTGGTGCCTTTCTTCGTCCTGTGGATGAGAACCAATGGAAACTGGGCTGTGCAGAGTGAGACCTGGTGGAGGTGATGGGCAGTCTTGGTGGGATCGTGTGGACAGGGGTGGGTTGGGGAATGGTCAGGGCAGGGCCATTTGTAGGCTTTGTCCTAAGAAAGCCACACAGTTCACTTTGGTCATTTCTCCCTCTGTCCCATAACCCAGGCAAGGAATGGCAGGGTGTGCCCCAGAACAGACATCCAGACACCGGGGACTGTCTCTCTGCCTCACCCTCACCTGATTCAGCACATGCAGCTCGTAACTCAGGTTCCCCCCTGGACTACGGGGCCGGGACCCTGCCCAGGTCAGTTCCAGCTGCCGTGGCTCCTTCTTTACCAGCCTCAGGGACAAGCCTGACAGTGACTCTGTGGGTCAAGAGGGTTCCAGGGGGTGTGGAAAGAAAGAGGAAAGAACTTATGTCACTTTTTGCTTGCGTCCTGCCCATCAGTTTGTCTCTGTGGTCCTGAGCCCTTCTGGTTTCCTTGAGTCCTGTCCTGGCCCTTGGCCAGGTCACTCACCTGCGTGGCCCATGCTGATGCTCAGTGAGGCGCTGGCATGCGTGGACGCGCCCAGCCCCGACACTCCATTCTGGGCCTCGATGTTAAAGGTGTAGTTGGCGTAGGGGTCAAGGCCGTTGACGCGCACAGCTGGTGCCGTGAGCCCGCTGGCTCCCGGGGAAAAGCGCACAGTTCCCCCACAGGGCTGGCAGGGTCCCCCGTCCACCGCTGCTCCCCGACACTGAGAACACCCCACACTGTACCTCACATCCTGGCGCCCCCCCATATCTGCTGGGGGTTGCCAACGCAGGGAGAGCTGATTCCCCAAAACAGAGAAGCTCAGGTTTCGGGGAACCGAGGGGGGCCCTGTAAGGAGAAGACGGGCCATTAGGAGGAACCAGCTTTGCTCTCATCCAAGCCGCTGGCCCCTGCCTCCTCCCACCTCCAAAGGCCTCGCTGGGAGATCGGATTCCCACCCAGCTCAGCTCTGCATTTTTCCGGGGAAAGTGGGGGGAAGGGGAGGGGCTTTAAGCACCTGGCACTTTAAATGGTGACCAATATCTGAAAAATTATGGGAAACTTCGACCATAACTTGGGCTCAACAAAGGTCCTGCACCTCCTCACAGATGGCCAGGCCCAGCCCCTTGGACTCACGCGTGCAGGCCACCTGGGGGCCCTCCCCAAGGGCTCGGAAATGGCCGCTCTCACAGGTACAGATGGTGGCCCCCTCAGAGTTGGCTGTGCTGTGCTCTGGACACTTGAGACAGTGTGGCGCATCTGTGTCTGCCCGATAGGAGCCGCTAGGGCAGGCTGGAGGGAGAATGCGGCAGAGCCAAGGTGGTGCAATGTTTTTACAGGCAGAATCATCCCCATTCTCCACCGCCTCCAATTCTTTGTTCCAGAAACACCCTGCCTGTGTCTCTTGGGGTGCTCAGCCACAGTCTACACATCGCAAAGATGCAGCATAGACCTCCTTCCCTCCATCGGCACCTGGAGACCCTCCCCCGAGTGGCCCCTGCGAGTCCCCACCACCTCCTCCGGTCTCCTTACCCAGGCATCCTTTGCCGCTGCTGCCTTCCTCATAGCCAGGCTCACAGTGGCATCGGCCCACGGGCACCAACCACTCACCCTCCGGACTGCAGTGCATGCGGGGCACACCTGCGGGCCCGGGGCTGGCCTGGGCATGGGGCAAGCAGGTCCCTGCCACTTCCACCAACCCGCCGGGTCCGGGCAGAGTGTCGGGGAATTGGGCAAAGCCGTGCACCATCTCAGAACAGCGCTGGTAGAACACCCGTACAGACACCAGGGCCAAACAGGCACCTGGGTTGTGGAAAGCGAGGTAGAGGCCTCGGCGGGTCAGGCGGCCCAAGGAGTAGCGCTCCACATTCAGCTTCGCAGTGCCAGATGCGAAGTCTCGGACGGTGAAGCTCTGGTCTGCAGCCACAGTGGTTACCTGGGAAGGCGGGATGGGAGAGAAGAGAATTGCAAAGTCACGCGTCATTCCCAGGGAACAGAAAACAGTTGTTGGCTCTGTAACTCTTTATAATTTAGGGTTGCCTAGTTGCAGTGGTTGAGCGTCCGACTTTAGCTCAGGTTACGATCTCATGGTTTGTGAGTTCAAGCCCTGCATCAGGCTGTCTGCTGTACAGTGCAGAGCCTGCTTTGGATCTTCTGCTTTCTCTCCCTCCTCCCACATTTGCACTCTTTCTCTCAAAAATAAATAAGCATTAAAAAAAAAATACTTTAGGGGCGCCTGAGTGGCTCAGTCAGTTAAGCCTCTGACTTTGGCTCAGGTCATGATCTCACGATTTGAGCCCTGTGTAGGGCTTGGTGCTGACAGCTCAGTGCCTGGAGGGTGCTTTGGATTCTGACTCCCTTCCTCTCTGCCCCTCCCCCGCTCATACTCGGTCTCTCTCTCTCAAAATAAATGAACATTAAAATATAAAATAAATACAGTTTACACAACCATAAACCAAGGGCTTATTATGTATGAGCTACTGAGCTAAGTATCTTAAGTGTGTTGTGCTGTTGAGTCCCTGCAATAAACCTGTGAGGCAGGAGGGATTGCCATCCCCATTTAATGGATGAAGAAACTAAGGCGAAGAATGGCTAGAGACCACTTACGAGATCACACAGCTACATGATGGGACCGGTACCCAGGCAGTGAGACGCTACAGCCCATATAATTTCCACTATTCGAAGGTGTTCCCAACGTCTGTGCCAATGAGGTGATCCGTTATAAAGTGCGTCATCATTAATTTAATACTAATAACAAAGTTTACAACACCTCTTTGGGAAAAAAAAATGAGAGCACATCCTATAGTAATATGCTCCTAATGCTTTTGCATTCCGGTACGTCTTCTTGAGTAGGAGAGAGAAAGGGATGGCATTAGAGACAGAGCCTACAGAGAAGTGTCTCCCTACAGAGCTCCAAGTAGACCCATGGGGGTGTGTCACACACGAGCAGCCTGGGTGCTGATAGCAAAAGTCCAAATACCTCCACCAGGGAATGCTGTTATCTCAATGGAGGCAAAGCCTCTGAAACAGATAAGGGCGGCACGATTATCAACACTATTTGAAGACGAGAAAACCTCCCAGAGGTTAAGTGCAGAGCCCAAAGGCCAGACGGAGCAGAAAAGGTAGAGCTGCTTGCTCCTCCGTATCCGCGGTCGGGCTTCTGCGGTCGGCCGCGGCCTCACAGCGGTCAAGGTCAAGGCCGGCAAGGCGGTCAAGTGCGCCTGCGGGCAGAGGCTCCTCCTCCGGACCTTGCGTCAGAAGGCAATAGTAGCCCGATGCTTCTGCGTTTGCGTCGCGTCGCGTCGCATCGCGTCACGTCACGTCACGCACGGCACAAGGCTGACGTCAGCGCCTGCGTGCTTCTCCTCGCTTCCTCTCCTGGAAAGGCGTTTTGCCGTCTCCCAGCGCCCCAAGAAGGGTGAGTACAGCACCGTAAGAGAGAGAGGGAGGGGCAGCGACTATCCTCTGATAACTTGTGTTACGGTATATTGTGATAATTGTTTTATTTTATTGCGAGCTAGCGTTGCGTTTCCGTCTCTGCCTGATGTATACGTGAAAGCCTACCCACCGCAGTGTACGTGTCGGGGCTCAGTACTGTCGGCGCAGGCACCCCGTGGGGGCCCTGGGAGGTGTGTCCCGCAGGTCAGGGTCAAGGGGGGGGGGGTACTACGCTACTCACATCCGCCTCTTCTGAGTTCTAGTCCTACATTCTTGTCCTGACTTGACCCCTAGATCCTCTTTCTCTTTTCCTGAGCTGAGCGGAGTCACGGAAAAGAGTGAGGCAGGAACCAGTGTTAGGACCAAAACGGCAAGGATGGGGGGCGGGGCGGGGTAGAAGCACCTTCTGGAACAAGGGCCGTCGGAGCTGAATGCCCACGTCCTGGTCACTCTCCATGTACAGGAGGTTGAAGGTCTCCTTGCAGCCCAGAGGCCTGGCGTCCCCCGGGAAGCTCTTACAGTCCCGCACGGTGAATTGTAGCTCCACGTGGACTCGCGAAGCTTCCTCCCCGCGGTAAATCCAGTTGGAGCGCAGCCAGTGGTCGGTGTCCCCGCCATCCTGCAGTGGGCAGTCCTGGTACATGTAGAGGAGGGTCCCATTCAATATCTGCTGCGCTTCAATCCACTGCGAGAGGAAAATACGAGTTAGGCTCCGAGTTATCACCTGCTCCCCGAACTCTGGTTTTCTAGAGCTGATGATGGGGAAGCTGGTGTCAGAACTCTTCCAGTTCTTCTACTTGTCCTGGTCTCTTCCCACCCCAGGGCCCCAGGACAATCAGTGAAATGCTTAGAGTTAGGATTTAGTTCGATATAGGATGGGCAAGACNCCAGCCTGGATCTCTTCAGTGAGCCCACTCCAGCTGTAGATTTATGGGCAGTGCTTTTTACCTGTCTCAACAGTCAGGACTGTCAAGTGCCCCAAAGGCTGACTTTTATGGCAGAAGCTCATTCACAAAACCTTTCTGCTGATTTATTTAGAGAAGAGGATACTACGTTTAATATTAAGGTCCCTAAGCTTTTGGAGGGCACAGATAAGCATAGATCTCTTCTGTAGGGAGGGAACTCACCCTCTCCATTCCTTCTAGGTATGGGCACTATCAAAATCAACAAAGGATGGGGTTGGGTGGACTCCTAGACACCATCCAGCCCACCCCCTTAACTGCTTTTACATGAAAAGCATTCTGTTTTTAAACTTAGCAATAACAATGGCTAGCACTAATACAGCACTCACCATGCACCAGTCACTGTCATAAACACTTTCCATGACGGAAACTGAGTCACAGCGAGGTTAAGTGACTTGCCCTATGCACTCAGTAGTTAGGAGGCAGAGCTGGGATGTGCACCCAGGCATTGTAGGCTCCAGAGGTAACCACTCTTTTTTTTTTTTTTTTTTTTTTTTTAAGTAGGCTCCATGCCCAGTGTGGGTCTTGAACTCATGACCCTGAGATCAAGAGTCACATGCTTCACTGAGCCAGCCAGGTGCCCCTATGTTCTTGATCATTATGTCTCTATGGGCTAATTATGAAAAGTCAAAGCAGGGGCATCTGGGTGGCTTAGTAAGTTAAGCATTGGACTTCGGCTCAGGTCATGATCTCAAGGTTCATGAATTGAAGCCACACATTGGGCTCTGGGTTGATTGTGCCAAGCCTGCTTGTGATTCTCTCTCCCTTTCTCTCTGCCCTTCCCCCATGCTCATGCATGCACTTTCTCTCTCTCTTTCAAAATAAATACTTTTTTTTTAACTCAAAGAATAAACATATATAGTATAAAGTGAAAGTCTTCTCACCTGACTACCTCTTCCCAGGCAATTACTCTTTAACAGTTTGGAGTAAAGTCCCCCAGACCATTTTCAGTGCCTCTAGAGAAATGTGTGAATGTTTTTCACATAATTTTTTAACATGTTATTCTGTAACCTACTTTTTGTTTTTAACAAATAAAAAATCTTTGAAAGATGTCCACAAGAGTCTAAGTAGGTCTACCTAAGTCTTTTTAGCAATTCATAAAATAGTATTTCATTTAAGGGTGTGCCATAATTTAACTATTTTCCTATTGTTGAACATTTAGGGAGCTTCTAGTTTTTGTTTTTTGTTTTGTTTTAAGTAAACGTATAGATTTCTATAAGATTTCTGTACAAGTGCTGTACTAAAAGGTAAGTATTTTAAATTTTTTAAGAAGGTACTGTCAAATTGGCCTCCAAAAAGGATTTATCAACTTACACTTTCACCAACCATGCATGAGGGCTCCTTTTTTGAAAACCTGGATATTAAAGATCTCCTTCATCTTTGGCTTCTCTTATGGACAAACCGCAGCTTCTTGCCATTTTAATTTACATTTCTTTGAGAAGGAGGCTGTGTTTCTATTTTGTTCATTGGCTCTCTGTATTTTTACGTGATTATGTGTTTGTAAATTTTTCCTGTTACCTTTTGACTGTTCATTTGGATGAACATTTTTTTTCCTTTTTTTACATTATAGATGCTAATCGTTTGCTTGAAATATGCTTCAGGTGTTTTCTTCATGTCATGCCACTTAATTTGCTAATGATATCTTTGATGTTGGCCTACATTTAAAAGTTTTACAGAGTAACATCTATCTTCGCTCCATTTATGAATTCTAGGTTGTGTATTTTGCTTGGGAAGCTCTCTCATTCCCAACTTACAAGGATCTTCTGTATTGTCTCTTGATATTTCTGTGGATTTTGTTTTTAGATTTTTTAATCTCCCTAGAATTTATTATTTGGTGTATAGTATGAAATGGAGATGTAACTTTATATTCTTCTTCTTCCTTGTTTTATTTTTAAAATCAGTTTTTTAAAAAGTTTACTTAGTTTTGAGAGAGAGAGAGCGAGAGTGCGCGCACATGCATGTGCGTGAGGGAGGGGCAGAGAGAGGAGTGAGAGAATCCCAAGCAGGCTCTATGCTGTCAACACAAAGCCCCACATGGGCCTCAAACTCGCGAACTGCTGAGATGGTGACCTGAGCCTTATAGAGGAGCCTGAGGCCCTTGGGACATCTTCTCTAAGGGAAGATTGCTACTCTCAGCTCTGGGAAAAAGTAGGAGAAAGCTCCATCAACTAAGAATTGGGTGGAGCAGTGGCAGGCATATCTGAGGTACTTATTTTTGCATTGTGTCAGGTAGTTCAAAGATTGAGCAAGGGGCGTCCAGCAGTGAAGGCACCTGGGGCCTGTTCTTAGCAGGAAGCTGTGATGAGAAAGCCCAAGAGGAAGGCATGGGGTGGAGGTCAGGTGGAAGGGTGGTAGGCGGTTAATGTGCAGCTCATTAGCTAGATTGCCATGGCTGCAGCTGGAGCCAGGCGAAGCAGATGTTCCCAGCTGTGACTTGCCCTCCCAGTTCTGTGGTGACAGATGGGGAGAGCCAGCTGCCCAGGATCAGCAGCAAGGATCCTTTCACTTATCGCTCAGGCTGCTGGCTGTTCCATGGGTACATTCTGGCGAGCATGAATCTGTGTGTGTGTGTGTGTGTGTGTGAGAGAGAGAGAGAGAGAGACAGAGACAGAGACATGAGGGGAGGGGACGAGGTAGACATTGGGAGTCTGTAACTGCTCTCGTCTTCTTGCCCTCCGGGGGAAAGCTGTTTGGTCTGAGCTGCACAAGGGGCCTTCCTTCCACTGCAGCCCAATTAGGGAAGAGTTATTTGGGTGGGGGTGGCCGGGGCGCAGCGAAGGCCTGTGGGAGCAGCTAATGGACCTGCAGCCCTCATTGTGGAGTGATTAGCTGGTTTATGAGATGAGGCGCCTATTACGGCTGGCCTAATCCAGGATTTTCCAAGCAGCCCCTCCTGTAGGATACATTATGGTTTAGTCTATTAATTCTAATTATAGGCCACTCTGTGGGAGAACTAGGAGTAGAGCCGGGACCCTAGGACCCAGAGGGAAAGAAAGCAAGTGACCCCAATACCAGAAATAGAGGCTGCGTTCCTACGGGAATAGGAAGGCCAAAGGGGTCCGGGACCAGAGGGAAGGAGGCCCTGAGGCCAGACTCCAGGGAGCAGAGACAACCAGGGCAGCCTCCGGGGGTTCCGTGGCCAGCTCTGCGGGGTGGTGGAAAGGTGTGCCCTGGGACTCCCAAGAACCCACCTTTGCTCACTAGGTCTTAGGAATAGCCAAGGATGGAAGGGACTTGGAGCAGTTTCACACGGCTGGAACGCACGCTCAAGAGGGTGGGCAAGGTGCCAAGGGCTCAGGGACCTCTAGTGGGGGGGGGCAGCTTTTAGTTTTGGGGAGTCAAACACCCTTTGAAGAATTTACTGAGAACTTTGGCTTTCCTCTCCAGAAAAGAATATCCCCTACGTATGTATACACAACTTAGAATCCGCTTTTAGGGGGTTCCCTCACTCTCTGAAGTCTGTCTGTGCAGCTCTTTTGGGTTAGATGGACTTCACATTGAGGACACATCTGGTGTTTTGGTTCTTAGCCCTCAACCGTCCCGTTCATCACCTCCCTGGGGGATTGTGGTCTCATCACCACCCCCCCCCAATGTCCTCCCAAGTCCTTGTAAGTATTTAGCCCCCTCTCTCTGGGGCAGGGAGGGGAGGAGCCAGGCATTGAAGCGTTCTTCATGGGGTGAAGCCTGAACCCCCCCCCCCAAATGTCACATTCGGGAGGCTCTGACTCACCTCCCTTCCCCCTCCCTGAGGAGACACTTCCAGTTTTTCCTGCTCTTTTCTCCGTTCCTCCACCCACCTCTCCGCCCGCCCATTTCCCACTGGCCTGCAGCTTTGAGCCTTCCCTCCCTTGACACTTACCCCATCCTCTGGGGGGTCCAGCAGCCAGCCGAGCTCTCCCTGTGCTGTGCTCGTGTCCATCAGAGTGACTGAAGTGGTGAGAGAAAGGTCGGTCACTTCTGGGGGAGGAGGCCCCACACGTGCAACACACATTCCTCATTCTGGGCCCCCAGTTCCAAGGCTTCAACATCCTGTTCCTAACAGCTGTGGCTTCCTGAGGTTTAGCCCAGGAAGGAGGAGTGAAGAGCTCAGGGATTAGTCTGTCTTCCTCTAGAGTGTGAAGGGAGGAAGGCAGAGTCGGGCAAGGGTTGGAGGGCTGGATCCTTGACCAAAGTCAAGGCAGGAAGTGTTGGGAATCGCAGCCCCCTGTAAGACCTGCACCCTGTCACTCAGCAGTGGCTGCTGCAGCCCGGGGAAATCCATCAGGTGCAGAGTTGGAAAAGCAGGTGGGCAAGAAAGGATCTCAGCCCCTGGGGTCATGAGTGCGTAGGGTGCGGACAGGGAACCTTACCGGGGTTCCTGGATGGGGAGTTTCCCTCCCACAGGCAAATAGCCTGCTCTGCCTGTGGGTGAGGGTACGCAGTGAGGGTACCAGGCCTGGCCCTTGAGCCTGGGAAGAAGGGGTAGTAGGGCCAGAGAGGGTGTGCAAGCCTTCGCCTGTAAGGCTTTCTCTCTACATCTAGAAACTCCTGCACCCCGAGTTCGAATCCATCCCCAGCGGCAGTTCTCTCTGCCCCCCTCTTCCCCCCCCTCCGGCCTAGGCCTAGGATGGCATAAAGGGACTTCCCACCTCCGACTAAGTAAGATCCGGATCCCTGGGTTGGGCACCTGAGACTGCGACTGCCTGGGAATGAGGGATCCCCACGATTACTGGCGTGCGGGTCTGGACGCTGCTTCTTCGCAGCGGGCAGGAGGTCCCTCCCCACCACCAGACGCAAACCGTTGACCAGGGTGACTGACCCGGGAAAGCAGTTGATTAGGGGGTCAAAGACCAAAGACTGGCCTGGCCAGTCGATCGCCTGGCGGCAGGGCGAAACAAGAGCGCTGGAGAGGGGCGCGCGGAGGGGGCCTCCGCAGGAATGCCGGCTTCTGGACAAGGGTGCCGGCCGGGCCCCAGGGGAAGGGGGGGCGGGAGCGGGGGTCGGTACNGGAAACTTGTTAGACAGGTAATAAACTTCAAAAATCGGAGGCGTCTTGACCGGAATGAGACTGCGGGCGCCGCCTAGTGGGTGGGACTAGGAATCGACTAACCCAATTCTAATTCTAATCTTAAACCCAACCCTGTCGTGATCCACAGCCTTTAACCTAATTCTACCTCTGACTTGAACTACACCTTTGTGTTTCTCCCTCTCCGTTTCTAAAGGTCCTGGCAATGTAATAGGCACAGGGGAAGGCAGGGTTTTATGCTGCAGTAGGGGAGGCGTAGGTGACCATAATGCAAGGTGGGCTACAACTCTTAGGGAAGCACCTGGGGAGTTGGAAGAGGAAGGAAGCCCAGCCTTCGGGGCACAGTAGGCGAGTCTTTAGGGAGTAGGCCTTGTGAGCTGGGTTTTCAGTGGCAGAGATTGGGAAAGGCATGAGTAAGGGCCTGAGGCACGGAGCCCCAAGGTGTGCTCTGGGAGTGGCGAGTGGACCAGTTTGACTGCTGGGGCACAGGATTTGTCTTGGGAGCAGGGCAGAGAGGCAGGTGTGGCCAGAGCAGGGAAGGTCTTGGTAAACATGTTGCCATGAGCTTTACAGAGCAAAAGAGAGGAACCTGTGAGGGGTTCTGAGCACAAGTGTTCAGAGGGAGCAGGTCCAGCCTGCTTCAGCCCTGTCTCGGGGGAGACAGCCCATGTCCCTCCCATCCTCTTGGAGACCGCCTTACGTTATATTCAGTAAATGTTTTATTCTCTTTCTACTCTGCACGCATCAAGCTCTGAGAGACTCTAAGAGTAAGACATTCCCTGCCCTAAACAAGCTATTGGTTGGGAGGAGTGTTGAGGGCTAGGACATAAAGCAAATGCATTTGACTCAAATGACAGGAGCAGAGCCCAGCTGAGGTGCAAAATGGGGACTTCAGTGGCTCAAAGGGGAGTGATGCATCTCTTCAGGATGGTGGGGGCTCCACTCCTGGGGCCTCTCCTTTCTCTACCCCTCCCTGGCTCCACCTCATTTGGGTGAATCATTCATAGTCTTTGTATCATTTCAGTTGTTGCATATTTCAGTGACTGTGGAGAAAGGGAGGTGGTGCCTTACAGGTGTTTACTTTATTAATAACAATACTTCTCAGGTGTTCTATTTTTTTTGTATAGATTCAGTATAAGAAGAAAATGGCTTATAATTTTCTGGCCCAGACTATCTTCACTGGCATACATAAATCAGAGTAATCCATGGACATTGGTGGGAAAATTCACGCTGAACAGAAGAGAAACAAAATGGGAAGTAGAATCCTCCCTTCCACCCTCTAATTCCTCTCCCTAGTGTTAATGGCCGCCAGTTGTGTCTTGAGATTCTCCCAGGATTTTCCCCCTAAGCACACACACACATGCATGCTTTTAGAATGTATACAGCGAGGCCAATGTCTACACACTGTTAAGCACCAGGGGCCGCTTTCTAATGGTAAGTACTTTGGGAAGGAGGCGGAGTCTCCTGCAGGCCCACCGGGGTCAGAGCTTTGTGATTTCAGCAGGGAGGAATGGGTGAAGGGTGCACAGCCAACAGAAGGGGGGAAATGGAGCAAGCTTTGGACAATTACTGCTAGGAAATAAGCCAGACTGTGGTGAGGTAATGCATGTGCTCGTTGCTGTAGTTTGTTAAAGTTACAAGACCCTTGGGACTGAAGGGGGTGGGGTGGGGGCTGCTCCGGGCATGAGAGGTGGCGTGGAAAGGGCTGGAAAAGAGCCTTGCTTTTGTTTGAAGATTGCTTCTCTGTCCAGGTTCTGGAAGGGATGCAGAAGGGGAAGGAAAGCCCACCTCCTACCTCCATTCAGGATGCTCCCAGCTTGACAGTTCCTCATTCCATTTGTGCGGGCCGAGGCAGGCCTTGATTTTGGCCTCTACCCTTAACCAGCACTATTGCTTTTGTCAGGCTGTTTACACTCTCTGGACCTTAGTTTCCCTACATTCGAGTGATCTCCAAGGCCAGTTCCAGGAAAAATGGCAGGATTAGGAGTGAAAGACATAGGCCAGCTCATTTAGCTATTTTGTGTCTCTGTTTCCTTGGCTATAAAACGGCAGGGGGGTGGGTGCTATGATCCTATGATCGATGATTGGAAGAGGAGAAAGTGCTCCTAGCAGTAGGGCACCACACAGACCCCAGGCCCTGGGACGGAGTTGGAGGTGTGGCTTACTGAGTCTCCTCCAGGGAGCTCCTCGAGTAGAACAGCCTCTGTGACTAAGGCATCACGTTTTTTTCTTTTAAAAAGCAACTTTGCGAGGGATAATTTGCATAACATGAATTGCACCCGTTCCAAGAGCACAGTTCAGTGGGTTCTGAGAAAGGCATCCACCCTCATAACCACTGTCTCACTCAAGACCCAGAGCACTTTCATCACCCAGAAGGGCCCTCAGTGTTCTTCGCTGCCACTCCCTCCTGGGCCCTAGGCTTCCTGTCCTTATAGATGAGTTTCCCCCGGGGCCAGAATTTCCTGTAGTCTCCTGAGTCTGGCTTTTCCTTTCAACATGATGCCCCTGAGGACCGTGCAGGTTGTGGGCATCAGCACTTTGCTCCTTCTGGTTTGTTGGCCACTGGTCCCTGTGTGGATGCCCGCAGGCATTATTGAACAATCCAGAAACCAGTCTTCCTCTGCTCTGCTTCCCCAGGCACTCCAGGCCCCTTAGCGGGGAGGCTTCCCAGAGGGCCACCCGTCTTCCCTCTTAGATGGAGAGAACCCAAGTTGCCTGGCCCCGTGGTTCTCATTCTGTAGTCAAGAAAAGGAAAGGAAAGCCTGCTCATCCCTACAGCCTTGGACTTCCTGGCTTCTGGCTTCTTCCTGCAGCCCGGACCATAACACTCCCTCGTCCATATTGTCCCATCCCTCGCCTGCCCCTGCTCCTCCTCCCCAGCCCCACCTGGCTCTTTTCTGATCTGGCATAAGGTGAAATTTCACCCAGCCTAGGTCAAGGCCTTGTATGCCCCTAAGAGTGGTTAAAACACAGCCTCACCGGCAGGGTAGCCCAGGAAGCTGCCAGCACCACCACGGGAGCATCAGTGCACGTTGGTTACTGAGGAGTGTCAGGTCCTGAGCAAGGGCCTGGGTGGATGGGACCAAACAGCTTTGTTCTGGCCACATGGGGCTGGCCTGCACTCGGAGGCAGCACGATCCAGGAGACCGTGTGGGCAGTGCGAAGAGAAGGAACAGCCTTCCCGGTGCATTCGGGTGAATTCCGCACGTCTTTGATCACAAGGCTAATTTGTCCTTCCCTTCCCTTCTCTGCGCTCTTACCTATCTGCTCTCGCTCTTACCTATCTGCTCTCTGATCCTGGTTTACCGTCAGGCAGCAGGGGTGGGGATAATCATAGCTACCATTTATTACCGCACCTGCGCATGCTGCCAGGGCACTTCATGTACATTATTTCATTTACTTCTCACACCAACTCTTTGAAGAAGTATTATTAGTTCTATTTTATAGATGGAAAAACCTGAGGCACAGGGAATTAAGTTACTTGTTCCAAGTCACTCAGTTGCAGAATCAGGATTTGAACCCAGGTCTATTAGACTCTGGGTTCCAGAAGCAGAAGAAGTACGCAGCGCTGAAATTTTGTTTTCCTGCCTCCTTACCTCTGTCTACCCTGGCTTGAGGCACCATGGATGAAAAATGCCTGGCTTCAAACTTTCTAAAATGGAATCATGTAACATACATTCTTTGGTGTCTGAGTTTTTTCATTTACTCTTAGTTTGTGCACTTTATTTATGCAGGTGTGTGCGGTTTCATCCTCGTACGATATTCTCTTGTATAAAGAACACCTTATTGGGGCGCCTGGGTGGCTCAGTGGGGGAAGCGTGGGTTAAGCATCCAATTTCAGCTCAGGTCATGGTCTCATAGTTCGTGGGTTTGAGCCCTGCATTGGGCTGGGTTCTGTGTTGACAGCTCAAAATCTGCTTGGGATTCTCTGTCTCCCCCTCTCTCTGCCCTTCCCCTGTTCATTCTTTCTCTCTCTCTCTCTCTCTCTCTCTCTCTCTCTCTCTCTCTCTTTCTCTCTCAGAAGTAAACATTAGAAATAAAATTAAAAAAGAACACTTTATTTTTAAAGACTTCTTGACTTGTGGTTAAACGTTTTATTCTTGAATTGCCACACTGGGCAACTCCCTTGGTTTATCTAGTCTGGGTATCTGTGAGAGAGGTTTGCTCTGTCCAGAAGGTACTTCTGTTTTTAAAGGAGACTTCTTGCTAGCCCCATGGCTCCTTAATTGATTAAATCTATTCAGAGGCAGCCTGTGAGCAATGCCACTGCCCAATTGTCCCCTCTGTCTCCCCTCCTCCTTTGTATGGTCCTCCCTCCTTCCATGTCACATTAACAAAAGGAAAGCACCCGATTTGTTTAAGTAGCTGCATCTCTTCATATCAGAAGTAGGACTGTTTTGAGACGGAAGCAGGTGGAAGTTTTCCCCAAGATGCCAGGAGCAAAAATAAGTATCAGAAAGTCCTACATTAGGGCGCCTCAGTGGTTCAGTAGGTTAAGTGTCCGGCTCTTGATTTCAGCTCAAGTCATGATCCCACGGTTTGTGAGTTTGAGCCCCGCATCAGGCCCTGCGCTATGGCAAGGGTCCTGGTTGGGATTCTTTCTCTTCCTCTCTTCCTGCCCCTCACCCCGCTTGTGGTTTTTTCCCCTTCATCTCTCAAAATAAATAAATAAAGCTTAAAAAAGGAAAAAAACTAAAAATCCTTTTGTCACTGAATAGCCACGTGATTGTGGGCATATCATCTTTCTTTTTTTTTTTTTAATATTTTTATTTCTAGGAGAGAGAGAGAGACAGCATGAGCAGGGGAGGGTCAGAGAGAGAGGGAGTCACAGACTGAAACAGGCTCCAGGCTCTGAGCTGGCAGTCAGCACAGAGCCCGACGCGGGGCTCGAACCCATGAACCGCGAGATCCTGACCTAAGCGAAAGTCGTACGCTCAACCGACTAAGCCACCCAGGCGCCCGCATCTGACTTTCTTGAACCTCAGCTTTCTCATCCACAGAATGGGGGAAATGGTGATAATGCTGTTGGTCCTAAGCACCTACATCACGGTCTGTGAGGGGGGTCAAGCGTGATGAGGGATGCAGGCACGTGCTCCCGGTTCCGTCGTGCAATGGAAGGGCACAGCTTTTCCCTTTTTGTGGCCTCTGTACAGGGCTGTTTGCAAGGTGGATTTGGAGAATCCGAGAATAAGTCTGCTGAAGGAAGGGGCAGTAGCACCAGTCCCTGAATTAGAAGGGATGTTTGGCTGAAGCTCAGATCTCAAGAAGAGGCAAGAGAAGAATAAAGCAAGATCTAAGAGAAGTCACTCTTGATCCATTGAGACTATGGGACATTATGGGACTAAACGTGACACTGACACTTGGGGACATATTGCAATTCTGCCTGTACTGGTTCTTCCTAAAATTCTGTTTCCCTGTGCAATGTTAAAATCTTCCAAAGCATTCTGTTTGTTTTAGAGGCAGGAAGGTAGTGAAAGCTCTGTGAGCCTGTGCTGCCTGCTAGCATGGGCCACAGAGAAGAGGAAATTCAAGTTGAAGGATGGGTGGTAGCAGCCACAGTGGAGACGGGGTTACTTCTGGTGTTGATGGGAGAGACAGGGGAGGGGTGAAGTGGGACTTCCCATTGGGGTTATGTGTTCATTCCATCCAAGTGCATATTTAGGTACAAGCTTTACCTCGACACCTTCCTCACCCCCCCACCCCGTTCTTAACTGGTCTCACTCCAGAGTAAAAATAAAACCAATTTACCACCGTCCTATTATTTCATTGATTTCTGGAGTGGTGACATGAAATCTTGGACGCGTCAGTCACGTGAAGAGGCTGTGACTCAAAATTCCTTATACTAATATTTGTGCATCTCATGAGAAATCCTTGTGCTTCCACCTTAACTTGTTTGCTTGACTGCCTGAGAAGATAGCATTGCTGACCTGAGAAATTAATACGCTCCATTAATGCTTGGGCAGGTAGAAGGGAGGGAGGGAGAGGGAGAGAACAAATGTGTCTCAGTGAACGGGGACACGTCAGAAATTTAATAAGAACAAGTAGAGACAAGTGTTAAATACCAGAACCCCCCTGGGAGAAGAGTGAGAACTTGGTCCTTGTCAAAATGTTTACTGGTTAGAACACAGGAAGCGAAGAGGGAATGGAAGACTATGTTTCAAAGTCCATTTTAGTTTAGCTAGTATGAGAGACGAGAGGCCTGAAACAAACTGTCAGCTTTGTCTTCTGGATTAGGCTAACATAGGTTATTTGAAAAACTTACAATTCTATTGCTGGTCTAGGCTGGGAGTTCTGGGGAACTATCCCCTAGAGAGGGTTGGGATGTAGATTGCATAACCCCCACTTACAGTTTTAAGCTACTGGTCTGGTGGCCCAGAGATAATGTTACGTTGTTGTCTTGTAAAAGATTTATTTGATAAGTATGGCTCTTATTAATTGGGCAGAAATTTGATTCCTTTTGAATTTTGTTTTGAAGAACTTTTTAATCAGAGATTCTAGTAGGGCAATCCATACCTTTTTCTAAGTTCCAGTTAGAAAGTTACTGTTATGAACGTATACACACAGCAGGGTGCCTGTTTGAACACACAGATACAGCCACTTCTGTTAAAAAAAAATGAATGTACGCTTCTCCAAATAGATCACCCAGTCTACAAGGTATTCAGGCCATGGGTCATAAAATGTGAGCGCCACCTGCTGAGGAGAAGTAGGTAACTGCATCTGTATCTTCAAGTATCAACAGGTATTAATTTAGCCCATATGAAATCTTAGAGTATCACAGGAATAATTAGCACGATACGAAAGCGACAGTGATTTTCATTACTGTGAAAATGGACAGCCCGTGTCATCCCCGCAGTGACCTCCTCTGACGGGAGGGAAGGGAGGGTCCAGGTGGGAAGGAAGGGGGGGAGGGGCTCGCGATGGTGTGACGAGGGCTTGTCCAAGTTCAGGCTTGGGTTCTGGATACAGGGTGGTGGGCGCGGCGGAGAAAGCAGAAACCTAAGTTGTCCAGGAGGTGCCGGCCGGGAGGAGCGGACCGTCATTATTTGCAAGGTGTCCGTCAGGTGCAGGCTGGAGGGAGGTGCTTGCGGACTCCACTCAGCGCTCTTACCCTGAAGCTGCGTGGGCCAGCAGGGTGGTCCTGCCCTTCCTTCCCCTCCCTCCCTCTCTTCTTTCTTTTTATCTTTATTTTTTAAATTTTTTTTAAAAATATTTTTATTTCTAGGAGAGAGAGAGAGAGAGAGACAGCGTGAGCAGGGGAGGGTGAGAGAGAGAGGGAGACACAGACTCTGAAATAGGCTCCAGGCCCGGAGCTGGCAGTCAGCACAGAGCCCGACGCAGGGCCAAACCCACGAACCCCGAGATCATGACCTAAGCAAAAGTCGGATGCTTAACCGACTAAGCCACCCAGGCGCCCCGAATAAAATGAGTTCTTAAATACATCTAAAACATTTGTTTTTGCTTTCCCCAACATCATAAGCCCTTATGAAATTTGTCACTTTTTCTCCTCACTGCAAGTCAGATTTCACATTCAATTAAAATGTTTACTAAGCTCAGCATTCATGGGAGAGAAGGTAACTCTGAACTGAGAGTAAGTGCTCTAAGTGCTCCTTGCAACACAAAATAATGGTAATGGCTCCAAACTTTAATTTCAAGCTTCCTTTTTTAAAAAAGCCTTTTTAATACAAAGTTGGGCTATATGAATAGAAGCTACTCATGTTCTTCTAAGTTGATCTTTGGGTATAAAAGTCAAGAGGAATCACAGAGAATTTTATTTGCGTTGTATTTTAGAACTGGTAGACGCATAGAATTCCTGTTCTCAGCAGAAATCAATTAGTAAGGCATCAGCTTTAAGCAATCAGAATGTCAACAGTTTCTTTTGGATCCTTTTCTTTGTGTGGATATGAAGCACCCTAGGCCTGCAAAACTATGCTTTTTCTGCTTTGATGCATTGATTAGCTTGTCAAAGACAGCAAGGCTCCATTTATTCATTTAGCTTTCTGTAATTTACAGACTGTGCCTTTTGTCTCAAGTCCTATATGGTGGAAATGATGACCTCTTCTTAAGGATACAGTTATCCTCTCGTAGAGGGAGCCACAGCCTAGTTCCCAGAGATTATTCAGAATATATACTTTGTATGATTAAGTAAAACAAGAGCACTTGGGATGGCTCAGTTGGTTAAGCGTCCAACTTTGTGTTTTTTTTTAATTTGTTTAAATGTTTTTATGTATTTCTGAGAGAGAGAGAGACAGCGTGAGCAGAGGAGGGTCAGAGAGAGAGGGAGACACAGAATCCAAAACAGGCTCCAGGCTCTGAGCTAGCTGTCAGCACAGAGCCCCACGTGGGGCTCAAACCCACGAACCGTGAGATCATGACCTGAGCTGAAGTCGGACGCTTAATCCACTGAGCCACCCAGGCGCCCCTTAGGCTTCCAACTTTGCCTTAGGTCATGATCTCAAGGGTTCATGGGGTCAAGTTCCACGTCTGGCTTTGTGCTCACAGCTTGGAGCCTGGAGCCTGCTTCAGATTCTGTGTCTCTGTTTCTCTCTGCCCCTCCCCCGCTTGTACTCCCCCCCCACCAATAAATAAATAAATAAATAAATAAATA
>NW_027532232.1:280580-297396 GCF_008692635.1 Crocuta crocuta
TAGGAGAGAGAGAGAGAGAGACAGCGTGAGCAGGGGAGGGTGAGAGAGAGAGGGAGACACAGACTCTGAAATAGGCTCCAGGCCCGGAGCTGGCAGTCAGCACAGAGCCCGACGCGGGGCTCGAACCCACGAACCGCAAGATCATGACCTAAGCGAGAGTCGGACGCTTAACCGACTAAGCCACTCAGGCGCCCCTCTTTTTATCTTTAAAATATAATTCTCAGGAAGCACCATAAAATAAAAAAATAAAAGCACCACCAAAAATAAAACCTGTACTTCTAGCACTGGGTGTTTCATTTACTTAGTTGTTTTTTAAGCCAGAATTTATTCTTACTTAAAAATGCTCAACAGTCTTTAAAAAAAGGTCCAAAAGCCCATAGATGCCCAGATTTAATTGAAGGTGATACTGAGGTGGTGTCTGTTGGTTTCTCCATCGCTAAAGCCTCAAGTTGATCCTGGTTAAGTTATACACCCCAGTAATTCTTCTGGTCGGGCAGCGAGAAAGTTCCTCTTTATTTTGGGGAGGCACTGAGGGTTCGCGGAAAGGAGCCTTTGAGTTCACATTGACTTGAAGTAGAACTCTGGATTTCTGCCTCCAAAGTGCAAGACTGTGGGCATTTTTCTGCCTCCCTGGGATGTAGACTCCGTCTCATGCAAGCTGTTCATTTGCCTTTGGGAGCACCTCCGTGGGGGGGGGAGGGGGGTGCACCCAGGGGGGAGGCAGCTCCCATGAAACCTCAGGAGGAGGTGGAAGCAGACAGCCACGCGGATACAGGAGGCTGACACGAACAATGTCCTGTCACAGGAAAAGGCGGCCTCTGTCCTGAGCCTAGTAGAATGACTTCAGTAGGGTAGTTCCTTCCTTCATCCAACAAAAATTTATTCCGCCTTTACCGTGAGGCAGGCGCTGTTCCAGGTGCTGGGAAATAACCTGTAAACCAGGAAAACAAGAACCACCTGCCCTCACTGAGCTTCCATTTTAGGGGGAGGAACCAGACAGTACACAGATAAATATGTTTTTCAGATAGAGATACTGGGAGAAAAAAACAGGGAAGGGGGTATGAGGGGGTCTCTACATATCCGTAAGGTGAGTTTGGGGCAGGGAATTGAAGGAGAGGAGAGACTGTGCCACACAGATTCGGATCAGAGGGAGGAACACCCCGGGCAGAAAATGTGGCCCCGGCGCCCTGGGCAGGCGCGGGCAGAGCGGCTCAGTGAAGGTCCAGGAGGCCAGGCTCTCCGATCAGAGCAGGCAGCGGGGAGAGGGCCTGGGAGGGGATCGCACATGTAGGGCATTTCATACCATTTTAGAGACTTTTTGGCGTTTCCTTTGAGTGAGATGGGGACCCGTAGAGAGGAGGGGGTCAGTCAACCAGGATGCACCCTCGGACTGAGCTTTTCAAGGGACCACCCCTGCGAGTGTGGGTGGGGGCAGGGCAGGGACCGGTTAGGAGGCTCGGGGTTGGGCCGAGGAGAGATGGAAGCAGAGTGTATGTGGACGTGCAGGGGGTGGCGAGAGTCCTAGAGCAGCAAAGGTGGTTTCGCACCAGGCAGGCGGCCGCCATTTGACTGTACAGGGTGGGAAGACGGCCGGTTAGGAAATGGCGGGCTGTGTGGTGTGAGGGCCCCCGTTGGGGTGAGGAGGGAGAAATGGGAGATGAACTCAAGAAGGCAGGTTGGAATTGGCCTTGGTGATCAGCTTAGGGTTTGAACTTTTGTTTTCTGTGTAACCCAGAGGCAGCAAAAGTAAGTTTTGAGCATGGGAGCTGCATGGTCAGAGAAGAGAGTTTGAGCTCTGGTTGACAATGGAGGGAGGAGAGAGTCAGAGGTAATGGTCCAGGTGATGTGGTGTGTCTCCCAGCCGGATGGCGGGGCCCCAGTGTGGGACAGCCCATTGAGTGGAAGTCGGTGGTGTGCGTGCGTGCTGAAAGACTTCACCCAACACGGAACAAAAGGGAAGTTTATTGAATACACCTCAAGGGAGCTGAGGGCTGGGCAGCAAAGGAGAGAGGGCGAGGCAGTGGTGACGGGCCACAGTTATAGGGTGGAGTGAGGGGGTAAAAGAATGTATGGAATTTCCCCCGTTTTTGGTAATCTTAGGAACTGTGCCTGGTTGTAATCAGTCAGTTAGGGCCTATGGATATTTCGAGGTGGGTTGCTTAATGAGCCTGTTGGCGTTCAGCTTGGTGGTCCCTGTGGACCCTTTTGTCTTGATCAAGTTTCCGTTGCTCAAGCCTGTTGCCTAAAAGCGGCCTCTGTGGTAAGAAACAAGGGCTCAAACTTGGGCAGTGAGTGGGAAGGCTGTATGGGCGACATTTAACTCCTAGAATAACAGTGTGTTGGCCAGTTAGTCGGGAAAGTGAGGGAAGTTCACCATTTCCTACAGACTCATCGTGGTAAGGGTTCTATTTTTGATTTTAGAAAACTGTATCTCCGTGGGAGTAGGTGTGCTGGAAGGAATTTCTGCCCTCTGGAAAATGCTTTAGAAAAAATGATGATGAATCAGTATGATATTACGGCATCTGATAAGAAACATATATTTGGTCTGGCACAGAACTCCTGAAAACTTTGGAATTTCCTGCGTGAGGAGTGATCAAGGTGTCTTTTGTCATGTTAAGGAGTGACTTCCGGAAAGCTCCTAGTTCACCTGCAAGGACTGGTTACCAGGGGAGCCAATCCAGAGATCTGTGGGCCTGAACTTTCTCTCTTGGGAGAGGAGAGGGCCTGGAGGTCAGATGGACCGCCAGCGGCTCTATGTAGTGAAGCCCCCATAAAACCCCAAATAAAGGGCTTTGTGAGCTTCCAGGTTGGTGAATGCGTGGAGACTCCGGAAAGCGGTGAGCCCTGAGACAGCATGGGAGCTTCGCGCCCCTTCCGACGCACCGTGTCCTATGCATCACCCCCCTCTGGCCCTTCCTGAGTTCTATGCTTTTATAATAAACTGCTAATCTAGTAAGTAAACTGTTTTCCTGAGTTCTGTGAGGTGGCCCCGGGGGGGGGGGTGCAGGAGAGCCTCTGATTTACAGCCCATCTGTCAGGACCACAGGTGACAGCTGCGACTTGCTTTGGTTTCTGGAGTGGGGGGCAGTCTTGTGGGACTGGGTCGGCAACCTGGGGGGTCTGACGCTGTCTCCTGGTAGACTTGCCTGGTGGTGTGGGCGAAAAAGCCCGCTCATCAGAGTTGGGTGCCGAGTTGTTTGAATCGGAATGTTTAATTAGGGTGTTGTCTGGCGGAGAGGGGTGTGTGGCTGGGAAGACTGTGAAAAGGACTTGTTGGTCGTAGGTAAGAGGTGGCAGCCCAGGGAGGCCAGGCAGAGGCTGGTGTGAGACAGGACAAGAGGGGAAGTCAAGACGTGGCAGGTTATGTCTGGAGTGGAGCGTCGATGAAAAGTGGCCCGGGTACTTGAAGGGGACATTTATGAAGATTAGCAGTGGGGGAGGACATGGGGTGTGGCCTCCTTCCCTTGTCTCCCCATAGAAATTAAGTCCTTATGTGGTGCCTTTGGGTCCAGATTCTTGGTTCTCTTGGAAGCAGGATGCCAAGGACGGTTCCCGTGATCGGGTCAGTCTTTCTGTTTGCTCTGCTGCTCGGTAAGAGAATGAAACGGAGGAAAACTTCAACGTTGGTGATATTTTTCTTTTTCTCTATTTAATGTGTTCTGTGCCTGCTGTGTGCTCTTCTGAGCCCCGCGTTTTGCTCCGCGCGCCTGCTCCGTGACGTAGGTTTTGCTTTATGTCTCCCCACAGTCTAGCTGGCTTGAAAGTAAAGGTCACTGTCCGCCGCTCCTCTGCTCCCCAGCTCTCTCCCTGAGCGCCAGAATCTTCAAAGTCCTCCTGTGGGTCTGGCCACCTGCGCAGAGGTGGTATTTGTCTGCGGGAGGGGCCCAGTTTCCTCAGTTCTTCCCCTGTCTGTTATTTCCCGGGGGGGGGGGTCTGTTGTACCCTCTTCCTTTGTCACTTTTCCAGCTTGAACTACAGCTCTTGCTGTCACCTTGCAATCCTCAGAATCAGGAGGAAAACCAACAGACTCACAGAAAAATGGCATTAACCTTATGATTACTGTAATTTTTGTTACCTGCGTCTTGAGGAAGCATCGAGTTGTAACTGGCCTGTGGGAACAGCAGTGAACAAGCATAGTTATTGTCCAGAAACTCTCACGACCCTCAGGGAGCCGAGAGTTTGACACCAAGAGCCCTGGAGGTTCGCACGCTGTGGAAGTGACAAAATGCCCTCGTTTAGTCGGGTAACCCTAACTCCTTCTGCCTTCGATCCCCCATCCTTTCCCAGCTAGTGACCCCAGGCTCGTCTTTTGAGGTGTCTTGGCTTTGAGCCAGGCGGGGGGTGCAGCATCTTACCGTGATCTCCGAGCCCCGCCTCCTGTAGTAAGATTTTCACTTCTGTGAATTCTGTTTGTTGTTAGGTCCCAGAAACAAAGTCACAGTCCCTGCAGCATAATTTCAGAATTCCCACCTTTCGTGGCAGAATTCTGAGGGGAGAAGGCAATGCTAAGGAACTGAGACTACTGTCTAGAAGTCAGAATGCAGGCCTTCAGCACTGCTGCGTGGGAGACCTGTGGTGGGCGCTGCTTCTGCACACGTCACCAGGTGGCCCAGGGGCAGAACACCGATGGCTCTTGGAGTTCTTCTATGAACCAGGACTGTGCTAAGCACTTTGCCTACATATCCACGTAGTCTTTGTAAGAGGCCTGTGCGGTGTGCTCACGTGCACATGAGGGGGTCGACTGGCCCGCTCAGGGTTATACGGCAGTCATGGTGTAGGTGACCTTCCAACGCGGGTGGTCTGACACCACAGCTCATATTGTCAGTCACTACGTTTAATGCTTGTGTATTTGTGTAGACACCAGAAATTATTTATGTGAAGAGTTTGTTGGTGATGGTTAGGCTCTGGGGACGCTGGGGTTTGCATTGTGTACAAAATCAAGGAGCAGTAAGGAATGCTACTAGCGGGATGCCTGGAAGAGAGGGCTGGTGAGCTGTCAGTGCACAATGGTCTTGTCATCAAGGAAGCTTCTCCAGGTGTCCTGGCCCGTCTAAGGCATGTCCCCAGAAGGAAAAAAAGTTCTGTTCCTTGGAGGTAGGATCCTCCTCTAAGCCTGGGAGCCACAGAGCACAGGTAGTGATGTGGGGACACGGGCAGGCACAACAGTGGCCAGGATGGACAGCAGCAGCGGGCAGCTGAGCCCTGCACAGCTGTGTGGGGGCGGGGAGGCCATGGGGGGCCGGGTGTGGAGATCCACAGACCAGACAGGCTGGCAGGGCTCGCAGAGCCTAGTGCCACTGAGATGCGTCATTTGCTCCCCGGGCTTCTGCGACCTGGGGAAATAGCTGTTACTACTACATACACATGTGGTGTGTTGTTGTTCCTGTTTTTGTTTTTTTTCCTGTTAAGAACATCTTCTAAACTGGGCTATGTAAATATGCTATTCTACTGCCCTGGCTGCCTTATCAAAGGGTGAGTTTAAAATATTTTTGTTGTACTTATTGACAGTTGTACTTATTGACAGCTCTGGAGGGGGGCTGTCTTTGCCGATCATAACCCCTCCCCCCCCAGATTGCCCCACCTCTTTAGAGTGCCTCAAGCCCTCTACCTTATCGTAAGGAGAAGAGCCAGGGGATCTCCCCTGCCCTTCTGCTGCTTTTTGTTCTGTGTCTGGGGTGTCCAAATGCTTAATCCAGTCTTGGTCTAGAGCAGGAGGGAGCCCAGTTTGGCTCAGCCCTACCCTGATGGCTGCATTGACCTTCTATACTGGGTGAAGGTTTCGGACCTCCTTAGTGGCTAATGGAGATAATGCGGAGCCGTCCCCTGGGGTGGCACACTGTTGAGTGGAATGCCCAACCTGGGCTAGGTGGGACCCAAGTCAGAGCTTCCTAGCCCTGTCTTTTGTGCAGAAGGGTGCAGCAATCCAGGCGTGGCTGACCAGGGCTCAGGGCTCAGGGCTCAGGGAGCCACAGGCTGGGCCCAGAGCACTGGGAGCAGCGTCACTTGGGAAGTCCGTCTCACTGATCGTGCACAAGGGCACCCTGAGGTTCAGGCCAGGAACACACGGGTGCCGGGACAGCCTTGCCATTGCTTTTTTCCCCAGGCAGTTCTCTTCAAAATTTTTATTTTAGCAAGTTTTTAAAAATGTTTATTTATTTTTGAGAGAGAGAGTGCGAGCAGGGGAGGGGTGGAGAGAGAGAGGGAGACACAGAATCCGAAGCAGGCTCCAAGCTATGAGCATAGAGCCCAGCATGAGTCTTGAACTCACAAACTGTGAGGTCATGACCTGAGCTGAAGTTGGACGCCCAACCAACTGAGCCACAAAGGCGTCCCTTTATTTTACCAATTTTTAAGTATGCTATGGATCCCTGCATTCATTGACAGTCAAGCATTACAAATAAAGTGGAAACCCACCTGGATCACCATTCCCAATTCTGTCCCCTCGTTACCAGCTCATTTTGTAAACTTTCAGATATTTTCCCTGTGTATTTTTCCATTTGTATATCATATATTATCATAAATAGTTTTTTGGTTTTGCAGGTATATATATTTACATAAATTGGTATCAACTGTACATACTGTATAAATTTCCCTGGCACAGCTTTCTTTACTCAGTTGTCTTAGAGATTTCTCCATATCAGTTTATATAGATTCAGCTAATCCTCAGAACTATAGCAGTGTATTCCATTTTATTTAATTAAAGATACTCTGTCTGGACCACTGTCCCCTTTTTATAAAATACTGGGAAATGCCTCCCTTATTATCCTGAAATGAAATGCATAAATACTACGACTTACTTAAAACATGACTTAAAATTTATATAGTGTTCCAACTGTGATAATAAGGCCATTAAAAAGAGCCGTTTATAATACACTGATAAGTTGATGTGTCGATGGCTCATGCACATGGCCAGTGACATCATAAAGTAGACAGATGCTTGCACCAAGTATAGACTCCAGTGAGCGCTACAGCCCCAAATGCAGACAAATTTAGGTGTGTTTGTTGTTGATTTAAATACTTTGGGTGATGTTGTCATCGACTTCAGGACTTTTCTGAGATGACGAACAACTTGGGGTAAAGATTCAAACTCAACAAAGTCCTAATGCGTCAGTTTATTTGGTGCTTCCATTCTTAGAAGAAAAGTCATCGGATATAAAAAATTGTGCAGAAATTACTCTGTTTATATATAGCCGAGTTAAATTCTTGGCTCAGATGTTTTTCACTTACATGAGTGTCTGGCGGGACCCCGAAGTACTTGCTGGCCGGGGGAGGTTCTTCGTTGTGTGGGATACATCGTGGCCCTCAAACAGTAAATGCCACTAGTAACCCCAAAGATGGTACAAATCAAAACACCCTCATGAATTTCGTAGCTGTCTTTCAGAGAGGGTGACACTGTCCTCAGTAAGAACTGCTCATCTCATGATGACCTTTTTTGGTCTAGATTTTTGCTACTGTGAACAGAGCAGTGAAGAGTATCCTTGTCTGTGACCTCTTAGGCACGTGAGAATAGTTCCTCGCGGGAAGCTGAATCCCCAGGTCGCTTCAGCCCAGGTGCCCTCACACGCAAGCAGGGGCACCAAGTGGGCTTCTCTAGAAGATGGCTGTTTCTATTTCACCTCTTTCCTCTTTTCCAGGTGGTTCCCAGACCTGGCTCAGATGGCTTCCTCTCCATCTCCAGGAATGCAGCCCTCCTGTGGCGTAGGTGGTTCGTACCTGTCCCTCCGAGGTAGGTGGCACATCCGTGATTGCAAAGAGCCCACCTTCCTCCTCCAGAGAGGCTCTCCTCAGCGCGTGCGACTCCTCTACGATAACGTAACTCACAATTTCTCCTGTGAGGGGTGATCTCCGGTGGGACACCCTGCTGGTGGGGATGCCACTTCTTGCCCAAATATCAGGTTCAGAATAGGAGTAAAATATCAGGAACTGTTATGAGGTTGATTTTTTTCAATTAATGTGTCTTAACTGTGCATATTGAAAATTATGAGTAGCTTGAAGGTGTTTCTTGGAGAGCTAGTGAAGTCAGACTTGTTCCCAGAGAGACTGATGGGAAAAAGGAAAGGAGGTTAGAGACCCCAGCGAGTGGGAAAGAGAGAGGCGGGTCAGAAACATGGACGTTCAGGCTGGCAGGGCACTTTGAGGACATTTAGTCTAATTTTTGCCCATTCCACGAGAGAGACCCCTCTGAAAAGCCTCAGGTGTGGCAAGCGTACCTGCCTGTTCTGAGAGAGGGAAGCAGGGTTCCAGAGCGTGACAAGGAAGCTGTCAGAAGAGCTGAGATTTGTTCATAAGTAAGGGACGGAGAATGCAGGTTTTGTACATGAGGAAAGACTTTGGAGCAGGAATGTTGTGGGAGTGAGTTTCCCTTCAGAAAAGGAAACGAATAGACTGATAGCAAGGACTTTGCATTGTGTTTCTTTTGCTTTGTCTGCGTTGTCTTTCCTGGGTTGTGCCTGTGTTACTAAGTGACTAATATATAGGGCTTAGCAATGGACAACCATAGTTTTGTGAATATTGCCTCATCTCATGTGCCCAGATTTGCACGTATTCATTATTCCAGTCGTACACTGGAAGGAGGAGACATGGTAGGTTACGGGTTGAGAAAGTGACAGAAATAAAATCAAGCCCAGGGCTTCCAATCTAAATTCTGTGCCCTTTACAAGCCAGCCCTGAATGGATTTAAACTGGTGGGATGTTATGATGAGCATTGTATTTTTGTAGCTTTCTTTGGAATGTCACGATACTGTCTTAGATTCTCTGATGTTTGCCTGCCCGGGCGTATTTACTCATTGTCCGCTGGTGGTGAGTAAGAAATGTCACGGGCAGGAGGAGAAACAGGAAGATGAGAAGACACTTGTTCATTACTCCATGCAACGTCTTGGTTCAGAAATTTGAGACTGAGGCACTGAAAAATGGCAAGGAGATGGCTTGTTTGGCTGGTTTCTTCTGGCCCCACCAGGCGGTGGAAAACGATGACATGGTGCCCCGTCTCCCGTTCCGGGCAAAGGCTCAGTGGCAGCAGCTTCACTGTGTTTTTCTGAGGAAAAACACAAAGGTGTAGACAGTGAATCTAATAATAAAGAGCAAAATCTGGAGCACATATGGCGTCCTCGAATAAGATAAAATGAGAAAATGATGTATGCAAATGTGCTTAGCACGATGCCAGCCACCTAACAGGTTTTCAGTGAATGTGGTTCAATGTGAGGGTGTATTTCTTTCCTAGAGCTCCCCACTTCATACTTGTTGATTCAAAAAAAAAAAAAAAAATCTCTGACTTTTATTACCAGGGTCTGATGGGGAAAAAATGAACCAGTCTACCAACCTACCTATCTGGGAGCCAGCACCCAGCCCCTGCTGGGTCCACACTGCCTCACCCAGTTCCTGCACCCATCCCACAGTCCTTCCCCAGGTTCACCCACTTGGAAACCCCCTCCTGCAGCCCACTGGAATCCCTCTGTTTCCTTCACTTCTGCACACGCAACGGGAGCCTTCTGAGGGGAAGGCCAGGAGTCGCCGGATGATTGGGAATGTGTTTTTTTGGTTTATCTTTTGAGAGAGAGAGAGGGGGAGAAAGGGAGAAAGGGAGAGAGAGAATCCCAAGCGGGTTCTGCACTGACAGCGCGGAGCTCAATGTGAATGAAGCTTCATCCTACAAACCGCGAGATCGTGACCTGAGCTGAAACCAAGAGTCGGTCGCTCTGCTGACTGAGCCCCCCAGGCACCCCCTCCTTTACTGGGTTTAAGAGGAAACATGTGAGATCTCATATCACGGCAGGAACATAGTGGATGCTGTGTTGTTCTTTTGCCTCTTTATTTTATCTGCCAATTCCCAGGACTCTCGCACTGCGGATCGTGGTACGTAGGTCAGCACATTTGCCCTCACCCTAGGAAGTCATAACCTGCTACCACCAACACCTCCTTTACCCCGTGTGCCTCCTGGAAGGTGTGTGATGAATGCTGGCTGGCAGCTCTTTAAGGATCTCAGGAGGGACAAGATGGAGGGAAGTGAAGGGAGAAAAGTGAGAAGAATAATCACTGTTTGAAAAATGGAAAATCTTAGATTATGATTTTTTCTAGCTGAATGATTAAGCCATTTTAGAAACATGACTCATATATTGACTTCTGCCCTTTCTTGCTCCAAATGATTATGAAAAACACATACTTGGAAGATTTTAATAAGATTATGAGTAATATTAGATCATTCTGATTCCTGTTTATGGAGGACAGCAGTCTAATACTTAATTTCAAGAGGAGAATGAATCTGTGCTTCTAGGAAGCACTGCTATTTATGAATACCAAGGAGGAATAGTTTGGCTGTATTTGCTTGTAGTCCTCTGCTTGTTATCTTTTCTCATTTTTTTTCCCTTAAGATTTTATCAAAGTTATATATACATGTAGTTTAAAGAGTTAGATATTTCCACTAGTTTGTTTTAAGTTTATTTATTTTGTGAGAATGTGTGGGAGGGGCAGAGTGAGAGAGAGGAGAGAGAGAGGAGAGAGAATCCCAAGCGGGCTCTGCACTGTCAGTGTGGAGCCTGATGCAGGGCTCCATCTCATAAACTGTGACATCATGACCTGAGCCAAAATCGAGAGTGGGACGCTCAACCGCCTGAGCCCCCCAGGCCCCCCCTCTGCCATTTGTTTTGAAAAACAGTTGTTCTTGCTCCCATTCCCTTTCAAACCCCTTTCCCAAAGCAACTGCTTTCACTGCCTTTACGTGTGTGTGTGTGTGTGTGTGTGTGTGTGTGTGTGTGTGTTCGTGTCCTTTGTCTCTCAATTATATGCTTGTACTGCTACTTTTGAGTTCTCAGTCTCGGGCATACTTTCCACTGTGGAACATGAAAACGTAGTTCTTCCTCACCCTGTTTCCATCGCAGACCTCTTCCGCCTCACTTTTCAGTGTAGTTTTACAACAGTGTTGGCCAGATCGACGTTCAGTATTTGAAATGTTATGACTGTCACAAAATAAGAAATGCATGTTTGGTCCCTGCCTCTGGTTTCTGACCCAGACCTACTAAACCCATGTAATTTCCTGAGTATAGGGGTGCTGGGAGCATCACGCGGTCTTTGGCCCCAGTTCCTGAGCAAGAGCTTCTAAGACCCTTGGAATCTCTGGAGTGATAGGAATGTCCTTTTGATGCAAATGGCAGGACTGGTGGCCAGCAGCCCCTAGCTTCAGAATGGAGCTGGTGATAGAAAGACCCAGACTCCTCTGCAAGGTTGATGCAGCCCCACCTCCAGCCTCTGGAGATGGAGTCAGTCACTGGCGGCCAGTGATCTAATCAAGCACCTACGTAAGGAAAACACCATAAAAACCCTCAACAAGGAGTTTCTGAGAGCTCCCTAGTTGGTGGACGCATCCAGATGCCGGGCAGGGAACCCCACCTCCACAGACACATTCCTGCACTTGGAACTCTCCTGGATCTCACCCTATATGTCTTTTCATCTGGCCTTTCATCTAAATCATTTCTTTTTTTTTTTTTTTAATGTTTTAATTTTTTTTAAAATTTTATTTCTAGGAGAGAGAGAGAGACAGCGTGAGCAGGGTAGGGTCAGAGAGAGAAGGAGTCACAGACTGAAACAGGCTCTAGGCTCTGAGCTGGCAGTCAGCACAGAGCCCGAGACGGGGCTCCAACCCACGAACCGCGAGATCATGACCCAAGCGAAAGTCGGACGCTTAACCGACTAAGCCACCCAGGCGCCCCCATCTAAATCATTTCTAATAAACCAGTAAATATAAGTTAAGGTGTTTCTCTGAGTTTTGTGAGATGCTGTATCAAGTTATGGAACCTGAGGAGGATGTGTGGGAAACAAATTTAGAGCTGGGTGGTCAGACGTTCTAGTGACAGCCTGAGGCTTGAGATCGGCCTCTGAAGTGGGGTGCGGTCACGCGGGACTGAGCCCTCAGCCTGGGGGTCTGCACGAACTTTGAGTAATTAGTGTTGCAATTGAATTGGAGGACACCCAGTTGATGTCTGGAGCCCTGGAGAATTGTGGGATGAGAACCACCCACCACCCCCAATTTGGTGTCTGTGCACGTAGAGAAACAAGTTCCTTTTTAATGACAAGGTAAATGCTGTCTCGCGGTGGACCTTTATATTCCTACGGTTACTTTTTCTTTTCCATAAAAACTTTTGTTTTCTGCTGAGTTCATAATTGCCTCATTACATTTGCTTTCTCCTTTCAAACTTTTCACCAGTGGTTCTCAACAATTTTGGAAACGTTTAGTAGCCCAAGATTCTGTTTGCCTGAGAGCGTCTCTCCTGGGGTCTCTTGTTCTGTTCCAGTTTGGAATGGCCCCGGATGCCTGGGGCCCTCCCTTCCCCCTGTGGTCGGCCGTCACGGGTGTCCTGGTGATCCCCGCGCCCCTCTCCCCCTGACCTTGTACTGTGTGTATCCCATGGCTTCCTTTATGGTGATATTGGAGGAGTGGTTCCCAGGGAAAGATTGCACAGGAAGTAATCCGTTTGCGAGAGTTGGCTTCTCTGAAAAGCCTTTATTTTGCCCTTGTAGTTGAGTATCCAGATAGGAAATGCTAGATGAGAGTGATCGTCACAGTGCCTGCCAGCTTCCAGAAGTACCTTTTAAAAGTCTGAAAAATGCTCGAATTGCAAATATTTTGAATGCGGTATCTTCCTCACTTCTTGCCCTCCCGAGAAACTTGTAGGATCTTCTCCTTCTGCTGTTGTTATTATTATTATTTTAAAATAAATTTTAAGCATGTTATTTTAGTTTGAGAGAGAGAGAGTGGGGGAGGGGCAGAGAGTGAGGGAGAGAGAGAATCCCAAGCAGGCTAAATGCTCAGCGCTCCTGAGCCACGCAGAGCTCACAGCCTGAACAGATACCAAGAGTGGGACGCTTAACCGACTGAGCCACCCAGGCCTCCCTTATCTTGGTCTCCCATATTGAGTTAAAAAAACTGTGTTTAATGTTTGTTAATTTAATTTTGAGAGAGCGAGAAATAGAGAGGGAGATAGTGAGTGGGGGAGGGGCAGAGAGAGAGGGGACAGAGCATCTGAAACAGGCTGTGCACTGACAGCACAGAGCCTGTTGTGGGGCTCAGACCCATGAGCCATGAGATCATGACCTGAGCCAAAGTTGGACGCTTAACCGACTGAGCCATGCAGGGGCCCCTCTCCTATTGTGTTAAAAATTTTTTTTAAAAGTTTATTTATTTCAGAGGGAGAGAGAGAGACAGAGAGTCAGCAAGGGAGGGGCAGAGAGAGAGAGGGAGATACAGAATCTGAAACAGGCTCCAGGCTCCGAGCTGTCAGCACAGAGCCTGACACGGGGCTCGAACTCACGAACCGTGAGCCAAAACCGTGAGCTCATGACCTGAGCCAGAGTCAGACGCTTAACCAACTGAGCCACCCAGGTGCCCCTCGTATTGAGTTTTTAATTTCAGATATCATGTTTTTTACTTGAGTGAAATTTTAAAAATTTAAAGTAATTTTAATATTTCCTTTTAACAAGATCTTGTTATATTGTACGGTAGTGTTGGATTCTCTGAACTCCCTGAGAATATGGATTTTGGGAGGAAAGGTTTTTTTTCTCCTTGCACTGATGATAGCTCTTTTGTTGCTTTGTTTTCGTTTTATCATCCACCTTTTCTCGGATACTCCAGACTCAAGCTGAGTGAATGGAAGGAAGGGCTGACGGGAAACAACTTGTGAATGGGATTTGTTTGCCCCAGGCTTCACTGTAGAGTGAGTGGCTGGGGTAATTATTTGAAGAATCTCTGATATCAGCGTCTGTAGATCTTCCTCTTGGAATGCTTGGGTTCTTAGAAAAGTCTACACTCATTTCGTGCCTGGAAACTGAAGGCCTGGGTGCCGGTCTTCTGGAAGCCAAGAGAGGGGAAGTGGTTAGCTAACGTGTCTGTGTTCAGTGTACCCCCACCTCCGATGTGTTTGGTGTTCACCTAGAAGATCCTGTTTTATCCTCTCTGGAAAATAACCTCCAGTCTTTCCCAAGGGCTGGGGAGGAGTGCTCGCCCACTTATGCAAAAGGGAGAAGTGATCTGGAAGTCTGAATCTTAAACTGACTTATAACAAGCGCTTAGCAATTTTTCTCCAGAGGTTCCTGGTACTGAAAATCTTGAGTAAAAGTCAGGTTAGTTCTTGACTTTTCCTTCTGTTTGCATAGGATTTTGTTTTCTCAGATCTGTTACGTTTTTGGCTACTCGTCCATCTACTTTCCAGTAGTTTTTTTTCCCCCCTCCCGTCATTCTGTTATTGTAGATTGAAGCCTTGAAAAGTAGATTCTAAAAATCTCTGTACAGTCAATTTAGAAGGTTGGGGAGGAGGTGAAAGAAGATGCAAGGATTTAACTTCTTTTCCTCTTGATGACTTTTGATCTAGGACATCAGCTCCTAATTTGCTTTTGTGGTGTCCTATCTTTTTTTTTTTTTTTTAGTTTATTTATTTTGAGAGAGAGAGAAGGAGAGAGAACCAGTGGGGAAGAGGCAGAGAAAGAGGGGGGCAGAGGATCTGAAGCGGGTTCTATGCTGACCGCAGCAAACTGTGAAATCATGACCAGAGTCAAAAGTCTGATGCTTAACTGACTGAGCCACCCAGGTGCCCCTGGAGTCCTGTCTTTAACTGAGATCTCACACAGAACGTGTGTGTGTGTGTGTGTGTGTGTGTGTGTGTGTGTGTGTGTGTGTGTGTGTACGTACACGTATATGAACTAGATATAGGCAAAGCTGCCCTGTTTGAAGAGGAGGTGAGAGCCTATGGCTGTACTTCTCAGTTCTTGTTTTGCCCTGTCTCTAACATGAGAACCCCCTACAAGGGGGGTTTGTAAACCGCTGATTTAGGAGCCTCATCTATCCCTCTAGCAGATGTCAGACATTTGAGTGAAGTTTATGGCATTATGGAAGGAGCCTTGATTTATCCCTTTAGAGATGGATTTTATTGTTCCTCATTGCTCAGATGGTGCGTGTCAGAGAAAAAAATGACTATTCTAAAATTTTTTGACCTTGACTAAAATTGGACTTTGCACCTCCTTGCAGGCTAACTTTATTATTGTAAAAGTAGCTTTAAAATGCTATTTTTTTTGTTATTTGAAAGGAAACTACATAAATTTACCTGAAAATTAAGCAATATTTAATTATGCTTATACATTTTGATAATCAAAGATGTTGTAAGTGCTGATTTACTTTCAGAAAGCTAAAATTCTGTTTTACACTGGATTGCTATTAGATTCAGCGTTTCATTGAAAATTACTTACCTGACTATATGAATGAGAAGGGGTCTGTGAGGCCAGAAAGGTATTGGGGATTTATTCTTCATGGAAATCATTATTAAATTAGTGCATAATTTAGCTTCATGTTTATGTACAGTCTAGCCTTTAAAAACCTTGCTGTTTCCTTCCTGCTCCGCGTTTCCCTGGCACAGGCCACGAATTCCCTGTTGAAGCCACGGAAGAACGTGGAAGTTTTTGCACATTGCAGGTCGCTTAGCGGTCCAGTGGGGAATAGACACCAAGATTTACAAAGGCTGTTAAATGAAATAACATATTTTCACATGTCACTAAGGTAACCCCGTACATATTTTCACATAATAAGAAAAAAATACCCCCCCGCGCCCCCCCAATGAACAGAAGGAAGCCAAAAAAAACCCCTCTAATAGTATAGAGTCAAAATGAAGGAGGTGGTGCTAGGTCTCTTCCGAATTGTCCTGTTGTTACATGTTGACACCAGCATAATTTCACAGGGGACTCAGGCATCATGCTCAAGATTTATTTTCAGGCACGAGATGCCTTTTGAAAACAGAAACATGACCCAAACTGGTGAGAAACACCTCGTATTTCCACTGGTGTTGCGCATTGGAAAGACTTTCAAGAACAGTGGGAAGAGTTGTCTGGCTCACGGCCTCTTTTGGAGGCCGACTGTGCACGGGACACAGGACCTGTCTAGGATGCATCTCGTGGAGCACTGAGAGGTGGGGGAAGGAAGGGCGCGCTCTCCACCCGCTTACAGAGCAGCGTGGAGTGCTGTCAGCCGTAGGATGGGAAGAGTCCTGAGAAAAATCATTTCTGGCAAAGGATCTGCTTCAGTGACCGGGGAAGTAGGTCCTAAGGTTGCCTGTGAGCACAGCAGGGTGTGTGTGCCATGGCCTCAACTTGCTTCTTGATGACCTCGTGAAGCTGGCCTTTCCACCAGGCGATTCCAAGAAGAGCCACAACATTGTGAAACATGCAGGAGCCACTCAGGGCTGCTGTCCTCAAGGAGAAGCCTGGGGAAAAACACACCAAACACTAAATCAAGGCACTGAAGTCGTGTTGCAAATCCATTGATCAGAGTGGGGGAGCTGCTCTTTGGCAATCTTTTGAGGAAATGGAAGCAGCTCTTCAAGCAAATGCCACGTATGAGACGGAGCCAAACCTCTTTTTCCTGAGGTCTCCGTAAATGTTTATCCTTCTTGTTCCCCTCTTTCATCTTTCACAATAGACGTCTCACTGTGGAGTCTTGAAGTGAGACCATGTCAGTTGTGAATGGCCTTGGGGAGGACCATGGCTCCAGGATCTTTGATAGCAGAAGAGGAGGCTCCTTGCCCTCCTCCTCTGCTTGCACCCCTGCTTCCTTCTACCCTCCTCTCTCTTCCCTCTTTTCCCTTGGCTCTTCTTCATGTTCCTAAGCATTCTTGCCCCTTTAGAACCTACCTTAGTTGGATTCTCCTTCATGTCTCCCTGATCTGAACCAGGGTCCCTGTGTGGTTGGTGGTGGAGGCAAAATGCAATGGGTGCAGTCATGTTGTTAATGGCAAGGTGTTCTGAACAGGTTGCTTGTTATTCTCTTATTCCCTGCCCCCCCCCC
>NW_027532232.1:298276-320368 GCF_008692635.1 Crocuta crocuta
TCCGGTGGGCTCGTTCTGAGCCCCTTTTGTCATCCGGACTCTTGCTTCCCTGGACCCTGTTGGATCTGTCCAGGGTCCGCTCTCCCAGTCTCCCGTCCACTCATGACTTACCTTATCTCCTCTCATCTCATGGCCTTCTTAGGGAAGGAGTTATTTCTGGCTTGCTGAGCACATTGAAGCTAAGGCATTAATGGCTACCAGATGCCAGGGAAAACTCACATTTTAACTGGAGGCTCCTCAGACTTCAATATAGAGCCTGTAGTGAAATTTTAGGCAGCATGAGCAGTCAGTGGAGGAGAAAATGAGCCTTCTCCTGGTGCTGGTGTATATGAATGACTTCTTACTCCACCCATTTAAGAGGTGGGCCTTAATGTAATTCACGCTTCTGAATAAAATCTTAAACAAGGATGTGAAGGGAACCAGGAAGGTTTTGGTTGGGGGAGCCAAACAAGGATTAGAGCATCTTTTAAGGAAAAGTTCGGAAAGAAATAGTATGCATGGTTAAGAAATAAAGTACAAAATATGAGTATTTTCTTCTTTTAAAAAATTTTTAAAAATGTTACTCATTTTGGAGAGACATTGCAAGTGGGGAGGGGCAGAGAGGGGGAGACATAGACTCCGAAGCAGGGTCCAAGCTCTGAGCTGTCAGCACAGAGCCCAACGCAGGGCTCAAACTCACGAGCCGTGAGATCATGACCTGGGCTGAAGTCAGATGCTTAACCAACTGAGCCACCCAGGCATCCCAGAAAGTATGAGTATTTTCAGTCACTCCTGGAGCCTCTTTTCTGTTACCAGCTCCCTGCCTGTGGCTCTGGTAAGGCACAGGCAAATACAGGTTAGGCAAATAGACACAGGGAGTCATTGAGCTGGAAGTGATTTGCATGCCAAAAGAGATCACAAGGGACCCTTTTTTCAAATCCGGGGGACTGGAGGTGTTTGCTGGCAACGAGGCTTTTGCATGAATTCAAGGAGAGAGCTTTCTAGATCCCTGGACTCAATAGAGTGGCTTGGCCAGAGAAGCTGTTCTTCCCTGTGGATGCGTCGCAGTATGATCAGAACACCCTGGAGAGGAGGCCCTCCCCTGCGTTGATCTTCATGGCCGTCTTCTTCCTGGAGTCACTGGCTGCGGTGCTGCAAAATGGCTTCATCGTTACTGTGTTGGGCAGGGAGTGGGTGCGATGCCGGATGCTCCCTGCGGGTGATATGATTGTGGCCTCCTTGGCTGCCTCCCGGTTCTGCCTGCATGGGGTGGCCATCCTGAACAACCTCTTGACCGTCTTTGATTTTCATTCCGTACTGGACTATTTCAACATTCTCTGGACCTTCTTTAACACTCTTTCTTCCTGGCTCACCGCCTGGCTTGCTGTCTTCTACTGTGTGAAGATTGCCATCTTCTCCCACCCTGTCTTCTTCTGGCTGAAGTGGCGGATTTCTCGGTCAGTGCCCAGGCTGCTGCTGGGCTCCCTGCTCGTGGCTGGTCTGACGGTCATCTCATCAATCACTGGGACTGTATTTCTTAGGCAGATGACTGCCTCCGAGAGTTCCCAAGGAAACAGGACCCTGGCTCGTAGAGTACAGAGCTATTGGCGCTTTTCACAACCTCATGCAATACTTCTGTGGTTGACCCCATTCCTTCTGTTCTTGGTGTCCACACTTTTGCTCATGTTCTCTCTGCACCGGCACTTGGGGCAGATGAGAGATCATAGACGGGGCCCACATGATCCCAGCACCCAGGCTCACATCACGGCCCTGAAGTCACTTGCCTTCTTCCTTGTCTTCTATACATCATATATTCTGTCCCTGATTGTCGTTATTGTGAAAATCACAACCTTCCAGGGTCACTGGTGCTGGGCCTGGGAAGTGGTGACCTACACAGGTATCTGTCTGCACTCCAGCATCCTGGTGCTAAGCAGCCCCAAGCTGAGAAAGGCCCTGAAGACCAGGCTTTGGAAAGCTCTGGACAAAGGCAGGTTTATCTCAAGTTATCAGTTTCAATAACCACTATCAGTGGACAAGCCTGTAAGTGGCTAGAGCCCCCAAAGTTTCGGCACTGTCCTTCTCTGTCTTCACTTCCCTCTTTCTTTCCCCTTCCTTCCGTGCTGCATCCATTCTTTCTATGGCCCCTGTTGTTCCTGCCGTCCCCCGCACTGCTCCAGGTCCCCAGTTTGAGTCCCAGACTGCTCTGGGCTGGGCTGGTGGCCTCATTGCCTCAGAGACCTCTCCTACCTTCTGTATGAGCAGCCGTAATAGAGTTTTCCAAGCATCATTTTGGTCTGTACCCTTTACAGAAGACCTATAGTGGTTGTCGATTTTCTCTGTGGTCAGCCTGAAGAGTTTTGTAACGGTGGCATAGATTGTCCCCCACCGTCCCACACACCACTGCCTCCTTGTTACTGCTGTGCTGTCAGCTCCGCCTGTCCCCTCCAGCCCAGTGATTTGGCCCATCTGGAACTCCCTTCTTTCTTTGGTCTGCCATTCCTGGCCATTCCCTTCTTTTGTGCCCTGTTGACGACTGATTTACCTAGCCTTTTCAATTGGATCCCACGAAAGGCTGAAGGTATATGAGTTTTGTGTCATTCTGGGTCCTGCCCATGATTTTGTGTGTTTGCTGTACGTTGAATTAAAAGGAATTGTCTGATGTGGAAATGCTTTTAGGTTTTGGCCAACAGAAGATAGAGAAGGGAAACCAAACAAATTTGCTATAGTTGTTAATTTTGATAATCCTGCCCTTCCTGTCTCTTCACCCAGGAGGTCAGTCCGGAATGGCAGTGCCTAGCTTGGTAGTCTCCACATTGGGGTGCTTGCATCTCCGAGTTGTGTACACAGTGATCCACTGAATGTGCAAAGAAAAGTGTGGTGACTCTAATTTCCGTTTATTTTTATTTCATCCTTTTAGTTTCTATTTTGTGTGTGTATATTTTAAGATATACAGAATGTATTAGTAAAGTAGTATATGCATGTAATTAAAATAAATAAAGGCACCTATGGTTGGATGCATGCTCATAAACATTTTTTTTTGCTGATGGAATTCACTTTAGAAATGTATATAGACCAAAAGACTTGGGTAGGGGCAGTGAAGGCAAGAGCATCAGGGGTGTCTGTCTCTGCCATCCCTTCTACTCATCTGGAAGCACCTGGAAGGCTGCTGTTCCCTGTGCAGAGCTCCCGAACTTTACTGAATGTCTCGGGCGGGGAGGGCATGGTGGTGCAACTCTCATACCCCATAACCTATTCATAGCCCTTTGAGTTATGCCAGGTCTCGTGGGCTTATCTCAGGACTTCTTGATTGGTTGATGTTCTTAGCCTCCCTTTCCTAGGTTTTAACTCTGAAGAGTCCCCCAAACACTTGGTGGCTCCCATCTTGACCAAAAGCACAACCCAGTAGCCCGTCCTGACTTTTAAGGCTTCCTGTGAACTCTTCCCAGCCTGCCTTTCCATCCTGGTAGGCCACCATTCCCTTTGCCAGAGTCAGACTTGCCAGATTATTCCCGAGATAATGGTAGCTCCACCTCCTTCACTGACTCATGGCTCCGTCTCCTTTATAACATACGAGACAATCTGTGTTGTCCCGCAGTGAAGCCCCTGCTGCTGCTGCTGCTGAGCTCTTCTCTGAATTCTTGCGGTGGGAATGGAAGGCCACGTAACATTTCCAGCTGCAGCCTGGGAGTCCTCCCTTTTCATCCCTCTCTGAGAGAGTTCTGACGTATGTGTTTCCCACATAGAGAATCTACTTGAGGTTCCTACCTGCACCACTCCCATGATGACGCATGTAAAGACGGGCTGTGAAAACTTCCAAATTCTCAGATTTCGCTTCTACCTTGGAAGATAAATTTGAATGCGGGAAAGTAAAATGCAACAAACAAAACCAAAAAGCACAAACAACAAAAGAATCACCATAAGATGCACTGCACATATTTATATGCAAACGATTATTTACCCCTTTGGATTAACTTGATCTGCAGTGTGATGTGGCCAGTTAGTGTTGTGGTTGATGACTGGTGCATGAAAACACTTTGAGGGCAGGTGCCTAGTTCACTGTTGTGGCCCCAGTGCCGTTCTCAGGGTCCTTATGGCATAGGAGATGCCTCATAAATTATTGAATGAATTGAAGGTTAGCACATGTCCTTCCCATAGTATAAGCCATCGAAGGTGGAGGTGGTGGGTGGGAAGGATGAGATTCCATACTGAGAGGTTTGTGGCTGGCCAGACTCTAGAGCTATGAACTCAAAGTTTACCCCATTGTTCCAGGCCCAATAGGCAATGGCCAAATGTCAGCCAGAGGAATAAGGCTAACAAAGAGAGCAGTTGGGAATTTTATCTCCTGAAGATTTGCATCTTCACAGAAGGGCAGGGTGAACAAAATTCCCCGTCTCTCCTTTCTCCGGAAACATAATATTCACCATAGCAAGGGCTCTGTGTTGGAAGGAGAATCCCACCTGCATCTTTGTCCCAGGTCGACTGGGAAGTGGAAAGAGATGTTGGATTTTCTACTTTCTGGTCTCCCTTTGTAGGGTTCTGTGCATGGAACTGGTAGCACATGGTGCTGGCCAGAAGGGGGGTGCACTGTAAAATACTCCCTTGTGCTCATGTTACTTGACCCTGAGCCTTCAATACGTACTGCCACGTATTACCCAAAACTATTTCTGCTTGCCTGTCTCCCTGTAGACCTGTTAATCTGCTAGTATTCACCGGGGTAAGTAAGTACTCCCCTGATTGCTGGGTTCTTTGTTTTTGTTTTTTCTTTTTTTTTTTTTGACTCTTTGAAATCATTCCCATGAAAAATATAATCTTTGCTTACTCTGCCTTCTTTTGGTCAAAGTAGATGGTCCAAGGTTTGGTGCTCTGACCTCTACTGTATCCCTGATGCTCTCCTGACCTCTCCTTGGACGACTTGTCCCTCTACAGTATGGATGGGATGGCAGGTAGTTATTATAATAACAGTCGTCATTGTCACCATAATTCTCTCTTGTGCTTGTGCAGATTTATAGTAGAGAGATATATTCACACATATCTGTGATCCATATATTTTATAGGTGAAGAAAGAAGGCTTCAGAAAGGGTAAATGGCTGGCCTGAAGATCCACAGATAGTGATTGTGACAAGACTCAAAATCTGGTCTCTGACTTTAGCTGGGGGTGAAGGAGATCAGAGTAAAGAGTGTGTTGCTAACTGAGGCAGAGATCTCTGGTCCTGGGATCATTTTGGGTCTTGGTCTTTCCTCCATGTAACTATGACCTTAGCTGAGACAATACTTTGAGGCCTCAGTTCTTTCTTACATAAAATCATTTTTATGTTTTCTTTCACTCTAAAAACTGAGATTCCAGTCTTAGATTCTTGTTCAGTCTTGAATTAGAACAGATGATACTTGGGGCTCCTGGGTGGTTCAGTCAGTTAAGCATCTGGCCTTGGCTCAGGTCATGATCTTGTGGTTTGTGGGTTTAAGCCCCGCGTCAGGCGCTGTGCTGATACCTCAGAACCTGGAGCCTGCTTTGAATTGTGTCTCCCTCTTTCTCTGCTCCTCCTCCGTGCATGCTCTGTCTTTCTCTCTCTGTCTCAAACAAAACAAAACAAAACAAAACAAAACAAAAAAAAGGATGATACTTGGGGTGCCTGGGTGGCCAGTTGGAAGAGCATGCAACTCTTGATCTTGGGGTCATGAGTTGGAGCCCCATGTTGGGTGTAGAGCTTTACTTAAAAAAAGAAAAAATAACAGATGATACTTTTGCATCTTATGGATGGAGAAATTGAGGCTCAGAGGGGCTGACCCCATACCCAGTAACTTATGTTGGGGTGGGGGGGGACTTGGACTAGTTCCTGCCTTGACGCCTCATCCAGGATTCTTTCTGCCACATCTTTTTGGTTTCATTGCTGTCCTGGTGGGGGTTCTCCCATGAAATGCCACTTTAAAGGTCACTAATTATAAAGTGTCGTAACAAAAAAATCACCTGCCTGATAGTATATAATTGTCTCCGGTGTTCTTTTCGATGGTGATGTTCACCACAAGTTATAGGACCTGAACTAAGCTCATTCAGTAGAGGTTTAGCTCATTTTTTTAGTCTTTCAGGAGGATATTCCAAAAGCACCTACTTCATAGGGTCACGGTGGGAACTAGCACAATGGAGAACATTTAGAACAATGCCTGGAACGAACAGCCAGCCGATGGATGTGAGCTCTGACTGTCGGTCGAGGGCACATCCTGTGGATTTCCTCACAGAGCTGCCATGCTGTGTGGTCGCGTAGGTGTTAGCTGAGAGGAGTATAACCTCCTGTGTGAAGGGCGCTAAGTGCAAGTGTGTGCCTGAGCCAGTGTTCACACCAATGTTGACATGGGCAGAGAGTAGGCAGAGGAGGGGCAGGCAAATTCAGGGGCAGGCAGGGGGACTTTTGAAACTCAGCCTTAGCAATATTTGCATCTGTTTTGAGAAGAAGAAACCTCTCTACCCTCAGGAGATAGCCCATGTCTTCTGTTCAGTCCTCTACACTTGGGGGGCAGCTGGAGGGGTAAACATGCAGAGCCTTCCAGAGCCACCCAACAAGAATAGACCTTGAAGCCTTGAGACCCATCTAGTGCCCAGGAGTGATGAATGGAGATGACATGATTCCAGGACCTCCAGTGACTCATAGGAGAGCCATCATCTTGGCTATCACTTTATTGTTTTGGTGCCTGGTGGCCGCAGTGAGCAATGGCTTCATCACCACAGCACCGGACATGGAGTGGTTGCTACAGAGAACACTGTTGCCTTGTGATAAATTATTAGTCAGCCTGAGGGTCTCTTCTGTCTGCAGTGGGTGTGGTGAGGACGAGCGTTTATGCTTTCCTGTATCCGAAGGCCTTCCCAGACAACCTTGTACCGCAGTCCCTAGCCTCCCGGTGGGACTTGCCATCTCATGGCTCTCCACCTGCCTAGCTCGTTGTCTTCCATTGCATGAAAATTGCAGCCTTCACCCTCTCCATCTTCCTCTGGCTAAAATAGGAGGTGTCTGGGTTGGTTCCGTGGATGCTGTAGGCCTCTCCTTATTGAGCACCATCTTGTTTTCGTAGGCAACCAGAGCTTGTAACAGTACTTTGTAAGGAGAAGGCTGCAATCTGGGAATGCCATTGAGAATACTGTAAGACCATATGAGAAATTCTACTTCTTCTGTTTAAAACTTGTTCCCCTGGACAGTCTTTCCTGTTGTCTTCCTTTTTGGCATGGTTTTGCTCATGTCTCAGTAAAGACACACTGAGAAGGTCTTCCTGTCCGTCGTGGCTTTTGTGACCCCAGTGCCCAGGCACACATCCACCTTCTCCTGGCTCTCATCTCCTTTCCTGTCCTCCCCACCTCCTATTTTCTGTCGCTGGTGCTCAGTGCTGCAGGTGCTTTTCCATTTTGGGAGCCTAAGTACTGGGTGTGGCAGGCTGTGATTTATCTGTGCTCAGCGGTCCACCCCATCACTGCCCTTGAGCAACCCCAGGCCGAGAGGTGTGCTGGGGAGAGGCCGCTGGGCACGGTGCTGGGCGTCTTGACTTGGCGTTGATGAACAGCCTCAGAGACTAATGCAGAGGGCATGGTGCAGCGGGACACGGCTTCTTTAAATCTCTTTGCCACTTTTAATGTTCTTTTCCTCTCTGCTACTTTTAATGAGGAGAATAACTTCAATGAATTAGGATTTCAGGGTGAGATCTAAGGTCCTGAGATAATGGGGTAGCATCACCGATGTACACTCAGCAAGTGTGTAGCCAAGGCAGCTGTGTTCCCTGTGGGACTTGATGTGGCTATAGTGTCAGGAACTTTTCCTTTCCCTGCGATCAGTCATGGGAGTTTAAAATTATCCTACTGGAACCTGGATGTGAGGATCCTGGCGTGTCATTTAATTTTTATCTGTTGAGTCAGACTGGAGAACATACTTGGAACCTCAGTTTTCCTACGGCTCCATGCTGTAAACCACCTTTTCTTTTTTCTTTCCTTTTCTTTTCTTTCTCCCCCTTTCTCCTTCCTTCCTTCCTTCCTTCCTTCCTTCCTTCCTTCCTTCCTTCCTCTCTCTCCTCCCTCTCTCCTTCTTTCTTTCTTTCTTTCTTTCTTTCTTTCTTTCTTTCTTTCTTCCTTCCTTCCTTCCTTCCTTCCTTCCTTCCTTCCTTCCTTCCTTCCCTCCCTCCCTCCCTCCCTCCCTCCTTCCCTCCTTCCTTCCTTTCTTCCTCACTTAACTGTTTTCCAGCCATCTGCTGCAATGAAGCCTTCCTCCCTCTGTGCAAGAGCTCCTCATGTCTGAACTCTCTTCACAGAGCATGGGGCTGGTTGTGCCTGTGTACGGCAGTATGTGTCATCTAGGATTCATATGTCTGCAGATGACCTTTGGAGATCCCTGTGAAAGTGAGGGGGTCATGATTTTTTTTTAAATGTTTTTTATTTATTTCTAGGAGAGAGAGAGAGAGAGAGAGCATGAGCAGGGAGGGTGAGAGAGAGAGGGAGTCACAGACTGAAACAGGCTCCAGGCTCTGAGCTGGCAGTCAGCACAGAGCCCGACGCGGGGCTCGAACCCACGAACCGCGAGACCATGACCCAAGCGATAGTCGGACGCTTAACCGACTAAGCCACCCAGGCGCCCCGGGTCATGATTTTTATATTGCTTATGTTCTCTGCAGTAGCCTACTCTGTTGGTCTGTTTCATAAATGTTAAGGTCCACGAACCCAGACGTGACTTTGTTCATGCTGATACTGGGACCTACTGAAATTTTTGACTTGGGAAGGTTCATCTATAGCTATCTGACAAGATTTAAGAAGAAAAGACTTGGGTTTGGTTTGGTGAAGAATGCAGGCTGCTGTTCTGCTTTCCACAGATCTCTTCAAACCTTCCTTAAGCGCAGTTACCTCTTGAACCATTCAAATTGAGGTCCCTTACCTTCCCTCTATTGGCTTTATTTATTTTTTAAGGTTTATTTTGACAGAGAGAGAGAGAGAATGAGAATCTGAATCCCAAGCAGGCTCCAAGCCCAGTACAGAGCCAGACATGGGTCTTGAACTCACAAATCATGAGATCATGACCTGAGCTGAAATTGGACACTTAACCAGCTGGTACTACCGTAAACATTTCAAACTTAGCAAGTTCAGAGTGGGTATCCTTTCCTTCCTCTTCCTCTTCCCTTCCCCCCACCCACCCCTTCTACTGCTCAGGTGGATCTATTTTTCCTGTTATTTATGTCCAGTACACCAGGCTTACTGCCTCTGAGAAAATTTTCACTTTCCATCTCTGCTGAGCCCTTGAACCTGATCAGCAACTTCTCTTCAGTTGCTAATTCTGCAAAGTCTCTATTATCTGTCCCTTCCTTCCCATTCCCGTGGATTCTTTTATTGATTAGACTGTCGTCCCCCTCTCTCACCTGGGCTGCTAAAATTTCCTCTTCACTTCTTGGTCCATTACACTCTCCCCTCCTCCCATCCCGGTCAAAACGACCATTACCAGATTCACCTCCTGAAGGCGTAGCTAACCATTCCACCCACGCTCACTGCCTCTCAGTGCCTAGACGTGAAGCACAGGGCCCCTGAACCTGGCATTCATGGAGCTCCACAACATGACAGTCACTTTATCTGTCTTTGTGTCAAGTCTAGGAGAATCTGTTTTGTAGCAAAATCTGGATCGTCCTTGTTCCCAACATACCCAGAGTTCCCTGACATACTGAAAGCTGCCCTTTTATCCCCACATCTACCTGTGAAAATCCCATTTAATTTTTTCCCCTTATTTAACTTTTAAAGGTTAATTCCAATGGCTTCTCTTCCGGGAAGCTTTTCTGGTTTACCACCCCCCAGATTTTGAGCTCTCTGATCTTTCAGGACATGTAAATGAGATGTTCCTCAGTTGTGACATGAATTCTGTTTTGTGGTGGTTATTCTCCCTAGTATATTGAATTTTTTTTAATGTTTATTTTGTTTGAGAGAGTCAGTGAGCCGGGGAGGAGCAGAGAGAGAGGGAGACACAGGATCTGAAGCAGGATCCAGGCTCTGAGCTGTCAGCACAGAGCCCATTGTGGGGCTTGAACTGGTGAACTGTGAGATCATGATCTGAACCCAAGTTGGCCACTTAACTGACTGAGCCACCAGGTGCCCTGTCTCCCCAGTATATTTCAAACTTTTTTTAAAGCCTGGCTACCTTGTACTTTTTCTATGTATTCCTTGAAGCGCTTATAAATACTTGATACATTGAACAGAATAATTTTCTTGTACCTGGAACGCAGCCATAAGCACATGGACTTTTGTCTGTATATTTATCTCTGGGCTACCTGCTACATTTTAATGCTGATATTTGAGCTATATTTCCCTCACTATCTGGCCATCTTATTTTTGGAGGTCAAACTTATATTCTGTTTCTCTTTGACTAATGCACAGTGTAGAAATAATAAATGGGTGAGTGAGAGAGCAAGATATGCCTGATTTTGTGATGCCTTTGCCTCTCTTCTTTCTTGTGCATTTACATGTTGCTAAGCAACGGCGAATAACTAGCTTAGCGCTTTCCTATAGGCATCTCAGTGAAGTGCCACTTCTTTTTGTTACTGACCCAGTGTCTCTTTCCAGAGCGCCCTGTATAAGCTAATCTTTGTTCCTTCCTCCTTTCACATGTTAGCTAGGAGAACAGAACATCTACCAGAATCTCAATGATCTCCCCACAGGGACCAGTTCCCCTAGAGCTTGAACACACAGGGAAACTTTAAAAGAGTAACAGTTTGTTGTATTTTTAAAATGCATAGTTATCTTATTATTATCATTAGCTTTTGCCTGTAGTCTAATTTCGTCCAGCATCATGCTGATATTCATAACAATCATACAATGAACGCCAATTTTTATGTGATGCATGGGGCTAGGAAGTTTATTTACTCCTATCCTTTATATGTCTAATTCTGAAAACAGCACTGCAAAGTAGAAACTTTAGAGAAGTTTACTGAGGTCTCATGGCCAGTGAAAGATAGAACTAGATTATCTCAGTGCTGTAGTTGTTAAGACAGTGTGGCGTTGATGCAGGGATAGATAAACACATCAACACACAGCCCAGATAATAATTAGGTGGAAAGTTCTATGTGATAAGTAAGTCCTCTTAAATCAGTAAGGGAAAAAGAATGGTCATTTCATGGTGTTACAGTATATTGGTAATACAGTTGGAAAAACAAAAATATAGTTAGAGCTGACATTTTATCTTACATTACAGATAGATTATTTTAGTCTAAATGTTATTTAATTTTTTTTTAATGTTTTATTTATTTCTAGGAGAGAGAGAGAGCGTGAGCAGGGGAGGGTCAGAGAGAGAGGGTGTCACAGACTGAAACAGGCTCCAGGCTCTAAGCTGGCAGTCAGCACAGAGCCCGACGCGGGGCTCGAACCCATGAACCGCGAGATCATGACCTAAGCCAAAGTCGGACGCTTAACCGACTAAGCCACCCAGGCGCCCCGTTATTTAATTTTTTAAAAGTTCACTCTTTTTGATAATTCAGTTTTTCAGGTATTTCATAAAGTGGACTGCCTTTAAATTCTGCAGAAATGTTGACTCTTTCCTCCCCTGCCTGTTTGGATGCATTGTAGAATATGTACATTACCTTCAGCTTTTATGATCCAGAAAAGCTCTGTTTTCTTAGGCCTTCTTAATAGTAAGACTTGAAATATCTTGGACCTTCTGAAGGCCTTCATAGTAAGACTTGAAATTAGTCATGAAAGTCATTGGTGAATTTGACTGCAGAACAATTTAAAATGTTTTTATGAAAAGATTCTGTAAGTGTAGGGATCACTGAAGTGCTTTTCAATTTTATTTAAAACATTTTTTAATGTTTATTTTTGAGAGAGAGAGAGACAGAGACAGAGACAGAGTAAGAATGGGGGAGGGGCAGAGACACAGGGAATCACAGAATCTGAAGCAAGCTCAGCACAGAGCCCGATGCAGGGCTTGAGCTCATGAGCCACGATATCATGACCTGAGCTGAAGTCATATGCTCAACTGACTGAGTCACCCAGGCACCCCAGTACTTTTCAATTTTAAAGGACAAGTGACAGATTGCCAGAAAATATTTACAAACATTCTTAAAAGATAAAAGCTGATATCTCTAATATACAGAAGAGCTTCTACAAATCAGTAAGAAAAATAAAAGCAAAGTAATTGTGGTTAAATGTTTAGACATGGATCATAGAGATTGCCGCATATACATGTGAAAAGCAGCTTATCATCGCTGTTGTCAGGAAAATGCAAATTAAAACAACAATAAGCCGCTAATATAAACACAGCTGCATAAATCAGTGGCTTTCCACTTCTTTTCCTGGAAACCACGTACAAGAAACAAGACAGTTTAAAGTAGACTCTGAAAACTCCATTTTCAGTGAAGATGAGAGACAGATAATCCAGATTTCAAATTATGTCAGATCACTGCCAGTCACAGGTGAGATCAGGTAGAGCCAAGAAAGAAAGTGCAAAGAAGAAGCATGAAGGAAAGTAAGAGGGGCCAGCAGGGGCAGAAGTACTATTCCAGCCAAAATATACTTTCTGAAGAAAAGACACACCTTGAAATGCAGAAGACCCTTAATATGCATGTGTTAGTTATCTGTTGCTACGTAACAAATTATCCTGACACTTAAGGCTTAAAAAACCCTTTAATATGACCTCATAGCTTCGGTGGACCAGGAAGCCAGGCGTGTCTCAACTGTCCCAGGCTGCAGGCATCTTCAGGCTCATCTGGGGAGGAGCTACTTCCCAGCAAACCCATGTGGTTGCTGCAGGATTCAGTTTCTCATGGGTTGTTGGACCAAAGATTCAGGTCCTCATGAGCTGTTGGCTGGAGACCTTCAGTTCCTTGCCATGTAACCCTCTCCTTAGAGCATCTGACTTCATCAGAGTGACCAAATGAGCGTGCACCAGAACATCTGCAAAAGAGAGAGTATCAGCAAGACCGAAGTCACAGACGTCTGTAACCTCGTTAGTTATTCGTTCATTGTTGCTCATAAGTGGTAACCAATAAATGTGGTCAAAAGAAACAGAGGACTAAGAGAACTATATAAATTATAAAGGTAAGTACTAGAACAAAAAGAATGTACTTTCCTTACAATTAATAGAACCACAGGAGCGCTAGGGTAGCTCAGTTCGTTGAGTGCCCGACTTCAGCTCAGGTCACGATCTCACAAACCCCACATTGGGCTCTGAATGCTGATAGCACAGAGCCTGCTTCAGATCCATTCTCTCTCTTTCTGCTCCTCCCCTGCTTGCACTCACTCTCTCTCAAAAATAAAAACTGGAAAAAAATAAAACCACAAACCAAAATGAGGAAACATACAACAAATGTAAATACAATAATTCCCCTCCCTGCAAACCTTTATAAGTAAAACACAGAACATAAAATAATGTGTCAGAATTAAAATGAAACATATTGAACCTACAATTAAATAAAAATGGGCTTCACACTTAAAAGAGAATGGTCTTCAGATTGGCTCAAAAAGCAAAACACAGCTCTCTCTCTATATATTTTTAAGGCTTTAGTACTTTTTTTTTTTAAACGTTTTATCCTTTATTTTTAGAGAGAGGGGAGGCAGGGGCAAAGAGAGTGAGAATCCCAAGCAGGCTCCGTGCTGTCAGTGAAGAGCCCAACTCGGGGACCCAAGTTCACAAACCAGGAGATCATGACTTGAGTTGAAATCAAGAGTCAGACGCTCAACTGTGAGCCACCCAGTCACTCTTATATTTCTAAGATCCATAAAAAAAGAGAAAGTGTGAAAATGAATGGGAAATAATATGTCAAGTAGCTGCAAACAAAAGGAATACCTAATATGATCAAATGGGGAAAAAGATAAGTCTTTAATGTTAAGAGGTAAAATATAGGGTCCCTGGGTGGCTCAGTCCATTGAGTGTTCAACTGTGGATTTCAGCTCAGGTCAAGATTTTGGGATTGTAGGATTGAGTCCTGAGTCGGCCTTGTACTGAGTGAGTAAGGAGCCTGCTTGGGATTCTCACCCTCTCCCTCTGCCCCTGTCCTTCACTTGCTCGTGTATGCTGTCTCTCTCTAAAAATAAAAAAGCAAAAACAAAACAAAAAAGAGGTAAAATACAAATTAAGCTTCATCATATTTAATGAATATAGCATTCTTAAAAAACTCAAGAACATTAAAAGAATGAATACTACTACCACCATTTACATTTGAAGGGTGATAATATCTAATCTAATCAATATAATTAAATTAGTTATAGACACTGGAAATGGGATGTAAAAATTTGTGTTTGTATAGTTGAAAAATTCAAACAGTATAAAAACTATTATAGAACAATAATAATTTTGTAAGGTAGTGGGGTGCAAAATAAATATATAGAAATTAATATTTTCTAATATATACAGTTAATCACCAGTTAGGAGATAGAATGAAAGAAAAGATTCTATTTGCAATAATCACAAAAAGACAAAATACTCAGAGATAAATTTTATATATACTTCTTTTAAAGTTTATTCATTAGAAGCATTTTTTAAATGTTTATTTAGTTTTGAGAAAGAGGCAGAGACAGAGCTTGAGCAGAGGAGAGGGAGAGAGAGGAGATACAGAATCGGAAGCAGGCTCCAGACTCTGAGCTGTCAACACAGAGCCCAATGCAGGGCTCGAACCCATGATCCATGAGATCACGATCTGAGGCAAAGCCAGATGCTTAAGTGACTGAGCCACCCAGGCGCCCCAGAAATTTATTCATTTTGAGAGAGGGAGGGAGAGGGAGGGAGTGTGTGTGAGTATGCACATTGGGGAGGGGCAGAGAAAGGGAGAGAGAGAATCCCAAGCAGGCTCTGCACTGTCAGCACAGAGCTCAACATGGGCTCAAACTCCCGAATTGGGAGATCATGACCTGAGTTGAAGTGATGAGTTGGACACTTAAATGACTGAGTCACCCAGAGATAGATTTTTAAAGAAATGTATAAGACCTACGTGAAGGAAACTTTAAAATACTCAGCAGAAGACATGAATTGATGGAATATAATAAGTAAGACTCCACACCATAAAGATGTTACTCTTAAGTTAATTTCTTAAGTTGATGTTAGACCTATAAAAATGTCAGTTTACTGTCTCTTTTTAAACCTATAAAAATAAGACTAACATATTCAAAGGTTATTATGGAAATTGAAAGAAGCCAAACAAGAAAACAATGACAGTAGACCAGCTCTATCATTCCGTAAAATACAGTGTGAACCTCAAAATTTGTTTGTGCCTGTATCCTAGTATAAGTAGTCTAGAAAACAAATACATGCAATATGGGAATTTAGTCTAAATTCTAGAGTAAAATAAAAGTAATATTTCAGATCAGAAGAAAATGGATTATTCAGTAACTGATACTGAGATAACAGGCTAGACATCTGAAGAAAATTAAGGCGTTGCTATACCTCAAGCTGTATAACAAGATGAGGTCCAAATGGATCAAATGTTTTAATGTTAAAAATGAAACAGTACAACTACTAGAAAGAAAAGAGAAGATGAGGGTTTTTTGTTTTTTGTTTTTTTTGAAACCTTGGGTACGTTAAAATATTTTAAACTGACCAAAGAGTGACCGATTAAAATTTAAGAAATTCTCCATGGTAAAAGTCTATAGGAAATTTACCAAAAATATAACAAGCTGGAAAGATATCTGCATTTATCATGAAAGTTTAATCTCTAAAATATAAAGAGCTCTTAGAAGTTATGGGGAAAAGATCAACAACCCAAAAGAAAAAGAGAACAGGCAAATGCTATGAAGATGTAATTCACAGAAAAGGAGAAATACAGATGTTTCTTAAACACAGGAAAGATAGTCACCTCATTCATAATAAGAAATACAGATCAAAACCAGCTGAGATAACCATTTTTTGGCTCTCCATTTGGGAAAACTCCTAAACATTGAAACCACTTTTTTTGTCAAATTATTGGGGAAATAATATTTCTCTTTCACATTGTTGATGGGAATATAAATTAGTACAATTTCTGTGGCGGGCAGTTTGGCAGTGTCTATCAGATTTACTAATACATGCCCCCTCTGGTACAGCAATGCTCCCTAGGACTTCAGGGCGCATCACACCTTCTCACCAGTTACAGTTTGTGTCTTACTTTGCGGGGCCTGCTAGACCTTGAGTCTGGTTATAGGTCTGGAAGCAGTGGGAGGAGGTAGGGATCATTAGTAGGATCAGCACTGATTTGCAAGGAAGCTACTAGAGGGGAGTCCATTGTGGCCTCTGCAAGGAAGGGGTGACGGACTTCCTCAGATAAGGGAGGAAGAGTTGCTTCTATTGGTAAAGATTTGACAGAATTTAGAGATCCATGTTTCTAGTAGTCTATACTCCAGATCTCCCCATAGTATCAAACCAAGTCTAGATTAGTCTCCAAACCACTTTGTGATTTTACGGTTTGGTTTTGTCCCCTGCCCTGTCTTGTGTTTCTTAATTCCCTACAAGTTTCTCTGGAAAGCAGTCATCGAAAAGTCACTCGCACAAGCACCCTCTGTAGGCTCTGCTTCTAGAGAGCCTCGTTCAGTGGTCTGCTCTTCAGACTGTAGCTCTGATCCACATTGTACATTCCTTCTTGAGTCATCCACATGGATGTCTAATAGGCATTTCAAACTTACAGTATCCACAACTGAGCTCCTGATATTTTTCTACTTCGTGCTTCTCTTAGCACTTTTTCTCCCCGTTTCAGCGGATGACAACCCCATTCTTCCAGTTGCTCTGGACAAAGCTTCTTAAATTCCATGCACAGTCACTCAGCACCCCTGGTGTTACACTGTTTGACTGAGTGCTCCATTGATGTTCAGAGCAGCTGCTTCTGGGTTGGGGTTTCCTATGTAGCAAAGCAGCTTCTCCTCTTCTACAGTCTATTGAAAGTCAGCCTCTGACACGAGGGTTTGAAAAAAATCAGGGTTGGAGTTGTTAACAGCTTTTGAAATGAATCTGTAATTCCGCCATGTATCGCCACCTCCACAGCCCCTACGCTGGTGGCAGCCACCGTCATGATTACGTCTTGCTTGGATTACTGCTGTGGCCTCCCAACTGGTTTTGCAGCTTCTACTCTCAGTTTGCCTTTTGTCTGTATTCAACATGGCAGCCAGCAGGATCCTTTAAAAATATAAGTCACGTCATGTCACGTTTCTTTCAAAATTATCCATTTCCTTTTTAGCCTTAAGAAAAAGCCTACGTTTTTGTAATGAATGCCTTTTATGATTTTGTTTGGTATGATAGTCTCCTGTGCTGTTCTACTCCCTTCTCACACTGCTCTGGTCATTCTGGCTGCCTCGGTGTCCCTTGAATAAGCCCAGCATATGCCTTCCTCAGAGTCTTTGCATTTGGTGACCCCTCTGCTTGGAATGTTCTACCCCAGATATTGGCACGGCTCGCTTCCTCACTGCTTCAGGCATCATCATCTCCACTGTCAACTGCTGTCTTCTGTGCTCCCATTCCCTGCCCTGCTTTGTCTCCTCGGCATCATCACTGTCTGTTTTACTTCTATTTTTTATCATTTGTTTTCTGCATGATATAAACTCCACAAGGACAGGGGTTCATATCTGTTTTGTTCCCCCCCGGGCAAGAGGTGGTCACTCAGTAAATATTTGTTGAAGCCATGAAAGCATTATCCTATTATAATTAACTACATTAATTCATGCAAAAATTCATCATTTGTATGCTTGTAGAAATATCAGTGGCTGTTCGAAACTGGATCATCCCTGAACATTTTCTTATAAATTCAGTCACTTCGGTGATTTTTGCTGGCCCTCTAAAAGAACAGCTAGCCTTCACATTTTCTGCAGTTGTTAGTAGAGAGAGCCGATTGCTGCCAGGATTCTTTGACGTTTGAACAAGAACTTACTGAACAACTAGGTATGGAAAGCTATTTACCTCCCAGCTAAGAGCAGTGGGGTATGGAAGTAGAATCTAATCTAAGCATTTAGGAAATCTACCCTCTAATACACACACTCCATTTACAGGAATACAAAACACTTGAGAGCAAAAGTGACCATTATCAAGTACTACTAGTTCATATTTGACCTTGGTACTGAGAGAATTCTAAGATGGAAATTATTCAGACACAGTTGTCCAGCATTATCTATGTATAACGTCTTGCTGAAAATTTTATATGTCTCAGATACATCAGGTGTTGGGGAGTTTCCATCTGTCTTTGATAACAGTGTTTGGTTTTGACATTTCTTAGTGTCATTGATGGTCTCCTATTCTGAATTCCTGTAGACTTATGGCCTGTACTGCCGGCTGCTCTTGTGTGGTTCACTCAGGTAAAGAGGAATAATCTCAAGATTTTAAAAAGTCACAAGAATGAGGACTCGTGTGGGAGGAAAGTTGGGAGGGATCTGAACCTTTAAAATCAGGTCAGAATCATGTAGCAGGGAGTGAGCCAGGATGTGGCCTTTGGTGGCTGCTCATGCAGCTGGCCTCTGGCACAGGCTTGTAATGAAGCTAAGTTCTAATGGTTTGGATGGTCGGCCTTGGTAACAGATAAAAGCTTTGGAAACTGGGCTTTAGCACTAGGCAGCTGAATGCATTTTGAATTTTAGTAAGCTGAGCTGACATGTCTTTTAACTATAAATAATACTAATTCTGAACTACAGTGATGGAAACCCAAGGTTTAGGTGGAAGAGACCTGGGGGAGGTGTGTCAGTGTTTTTTGAAGACTCTTATTTTTCTTTCAGTAAAAATAAACCAGTTTTTAGAAGACGTTGAATAAACTGTTTAAGGTACAATATCCAGGATCCATTCTCTGTATTGCTTGAGATGATTTGTTTTTTACCACTCCTCTGTCATTAGATGATTATATCACTTATATCAGAACTAAAGTACAGTGGGTTTTTTTTTTTTTTTTTACGTTTATAAGTAATCTCTCTTTAGTTTTATTTTTTAAGTTTATTTATTTTAGGATACCTGGGTTGCTCAGTCAATAAGTATCTGACTTCAGCTCAGGTCATGATCTCACAATTTGTGAGTTTGAGCCCCGTGTTTGGGCTTTGTGCTGACATCTCAGAGCCTGGAGCCTGCTTCAGATTCTGTCTCCCTCTCTCTGCCTTTCTTCTGCTTGTGCTCTCTCTCTCTCTCTCTCAAAAATAAAATAAACATTAAAACAATTTTTAAAAAGTATAAAAAAGTTTACTTGTTTATTCTGAAAAAGAGAGAGGGAGAGAGAGAATCCCAAACAAGCTCTGCTCAGTTTGGAGCCAGACTCGGGGCTTGATCTCACGATCACAAGATCACCATCTGAACCAAAATCAAGAGTGGGACACTTACTGACTGAGCCACTCAGGTGCCCCCTAAGTAATTTCTTTTTAAAGGTTATTTATTTAAGTAATCACTACACCCATTGGGGNAGATCAAGAGCCACACCTTCACCCTGCTGACTCAGCCAGTCAGGTGCCCCTAACTTGCAATAGTTTTGAGGGCAACATAGATCTCTGTCTCCAGAAGGCACTGTAGTTTCCTGTATCCTACCAGATCAGGACCGAGGTTGGTGGCTTCCTATCCCACTGACAAACTCCTTGGATGTACTGTCCTGTGGGTCATCACCAGCAGTAGGATCCATTCAGTCCTGTAGGGGTCGGATGTACAGAGACTGCTGTCCTTATTGCCAAAAAGTTGCAAATGGAGAAGGGAAACAGCTGGTCCAAAGGCTTAGAATTGGAAACCATTTAGCTTCTGTCTCCTTTGCCCCATCACAGAGCCATCCACAAGGAAGCTGCATTTTTAAAAAAAAATTATTTCTGAGAGAGAGATCGAGAGCGAGAGCGTGAGCAGGGTAGGGTCAGAGAGAGAGGGAGATACAGAATCTGAAACAGGCTCCAGGCTCTGAGCTAGCTGTCAGCACAGAGCCTGATGTGGGGCTCAAACCCACGAACCGTGAGATCATGACCTGAGCCAAAGTCACCCCCCATTTTTTAAAATTTAATGGAAGCTGCATTTCTCAAATGAAAGCTAATGACTGTGTTTATATAAGTCAGAAACCTGAGTCATGTTACCTGTTTTTGAAATCTTTTGTTACATGTATTATTGCAACTGAGTTGTTACTAATCTGTTATTTTTCGGGAAAATAATCACCAACCCTTAGTAGTAACACCAGCCTTTCAAGGCTCCAGCAAATGAGACTGAGAACACCTTTGTATGTGCAACACATATGTTTCTTCTCAGCATTTACAAGGTAGACACAAGCATTATTGTTTCTGTTGTCATAGCATTTATATTAAAATAGTCTTGCTAACTCAGTCGCCTGAAATAACCCAGAAGTTGAAAGTATCTGTAACAAAATATGTCAGTAATGCAGTCTGTAGAAGGGTGACACATAAAGATTATTTTAAAAAGGAAAACAAGCCCATTCATCCAACCAATATCCTTAGTGCCCACTCTGTGGGAGATGTGGGGGCTGGAGAAGACATAGTCTTTGTTCTTTAGAAGAACACACTTTTCTGTTAGATCAGGACTAATGTCTGAAATTGAAACATGGATTTAAAAGATGAGGCTCTTATACTGAGTCCAGAAAATATGCTTCGAGAAAACATTTTATTGTTTATACACATAACAAAGTTTACCATTTCAGCCTCTGTAAAGTGTACATTTCTGTGGCATTAAGTACATTCTCGCTGTTGTGCGGTCATCCCCACCATGAAGAGAACTCTTCATCCTCTTCAACTGAAACTCTATCCCTGAAATGAAAATGTCCCATTTTCCACGCCCCGCCCCCTCCCAGCCCCTGGCAACCACCATTCAACTTTCGTCTCCATAAATTTGACTACTTTGGGTACCTTACTTACGTGGAATCACACATTATTTGACCTTTTGTGTCTGATAGCGTGTCTTCAAGGTTCATCCATGTTGTAGCAGATGTCTTTGTGAAGACAAAATAATATTCCATTGTCAGTCTATACCACATTTTATTTATCTATTTCATTTATTGTTCATTTGTTGATGGACACTTGGGTTGCTTTCACATTTTGGCTCTTGTGAATAATACTGCAGTGAACATAGAGGTGCAAATACCTGTTTGAGACCAAGCAAATGTGTTTTAGGATCTGAATGTGTGGTAATGAGCACTGCGAGGAAGAGTTATCGAGGCACATCAAATTAAAGTTTTTATAGGTGTGGAGCACCTGGGTGGCTCAGTTGGTTAAACATATGACTCTTGATTTTGGCTCAGGTCATGATCTCAGGGTGAGATGCACCCTGTGTTGGACTCTACACTGATGGTGGGTAACCTGTTTGGGATTCTCTCTCTCCCTGTCTCTGCCCTCTCCTGCTCTCTCTCCTTCCCTCAAAATAAATAAATAAAACTTAAAAAAAAAAGTACAGGTACTGATGGGTAAAAGAATCAGAAACTTTATAGCATCTAGTTTTGAGAAGAATGCTGATGCAATTTTGATTGGGATTGCATTGAATGTGAAGATTGCTTTGGGTAGTAATGACATTTTAACTATATTTATTCTTCCAATCCATGAGCATGGAATGTTTTTCCATTTCTTTGTGTCTTCTTCAATTTCCTTCATAAGTTTTCTATGGTTTTCATCATACAGATCTCTTATTTCTTTGGCTTATTCCTAGGAATTTTATGGTTTTTTTGTGCAATTGTGAATGGGATCAGTTTCTTGATTTCTCTTTCTGTTGCTTCATTGTTGGTGCATAAAAATGCAACCCATTTCTGTACGTTGATTTTGTACCCTGCCGCTTTGCTGAATTCATGGATCAGTTCTAGTAGGCTTCTGGTGGAGTCTTTTGGGTTTTCTATGTATCATGTCATCTGCGAAAAGTGAAAGTTAGACTTCCTCTTTGCCAATTCCAATGCCTTTTATTTCCTTTTGTTACCTGATTGCTGATGTTAGGACTTCCAGCACTGTGTTAAACAACAGTGGTGAGAGTGGACATCCCTGTCATGTTCCTGATCTCAGGGGGAAAGCTCTCAGTTTTTCCTCATTGAGGATGATGTTAGCTGAGGGTTTCTCATAGAAGAAACTATCCTAAAATTTGCATGGAACCACAAAAGACCCCAAATAGCCAAAGTAATATTGAAGAAGAAAACCAAAATGGGAGGTATCACCATCCCAGACTTTAGCCTCTACTACAAAGCTGTCATCATCAAGACAGTATGGTATTGGCACAAAAACAGACACAT
>NW_027532232.1:320426-424937 GCF_008692635.1 Crocuta crocuta
ACAGTGAAAGACACACACACGCAGAGTATCTTTGCTATAAATAATGTGACATCCTTCTTCAGCTATGGATATTCAGATGTTGTGGAACCATATCTTAGAACACGCTCCCCTCTGGAGTGCACATGCCAGAAGCTCTAATTCTTTCACGTCAAGAATGACTTTAAAAGCACAGAGCTCAAGGCAGTCTCTACCCTAAAATCAATAGCTTATTTCCTTGGGTAAAACTAAGTGAGACCTTGATATGTTTTCCTCTGCTTACCTGTGCTATCTGTTCACGCTTCTTTGCTTCATTTAGACCTTGGACTTTAACTTCTGCATAGGTTCTGTCTTGTAGAGCCATCTGGGAAGTGAATTGATTTTGCATGGAGGACTCTGCTAGCCTGTTTTATCCAGTTTGGTCTAACTCTGCAGTCGCTGTTTTTGACGTGCTCTTTGACTCACAATTCTGGTCTGTTTTAGCCTTGTGCTTACTTTTGGCCACATCATACTAGATGGACTACTCTGGATTCCATCTGAGCTCTTCCTGGCCAACCTGGTCTTGCAGCAACTGGCAGCCCAGCCCTGAGAAATGAAATTGCCAAAAGGAAAGTTCTTTTCTTTTGCTCTGACTTGAAATTTGTGAATGGTTTCCATGAATTTAGGGAATCCTGTGGAGGCAGAACCTGGGAATTTGGAATAAGCTTTCCAGGAGCCCTAATCAGAGGATACTGTCCACTGATTCCCAAGGCACAAGTGAGGACCGAATGCTAACACTGCATTCATGCCCCACGCCCTGTGTCCTACTGCAGATGCTCTTTCTGGTGGACATTTGGGTAGTGGGAGGTATTAAGATTCCAGTTTTGGTCTCTAGCTTGGAAAAACCTCCCAGGGCATGAAACTTCTGATGATAATTAACCCCACAACATAAGGGCTTTTGGAGAACCTGGTGCAGGGTCTTGGAGTAAAGATCTGAATTAAAGAATTCATTTTTTTCTGCCTCTTATCTATGTTGTGGCCTTGGGAAAATCAGTTACCTTCCCAGGGTCTCAGTTTCCTTATCTGTAGGATAGACGAGGACGTGATCTGCGGGTTGTGGTGGTGGCAGTCAGATGGTAGTGCTGGTATTGTTGTGCTGGTATGTGTTTGCAGGGGAGCGGTGGGACAGAGGTACTGAGAGGCATAGTCGTAGCAATTAATGAAATGCTTAATGTTTATACAGAAGATTTGCAGGAAAGCAGCAGGAGGCAGTCTCTGGAAGATTAATATACAACTCAAGTAATAGCGAGACCTTGAACACTGTGACCAGTTCTGCCCTGCTGCTCTGCCCTACCTTCCCCTACCCTGTGCCACATCATTCAGTTCTTACTGGTCTCCAATCTTAGGGTTGTACAAGCTAAGCTTAATATTGGAGATGAAGTAGGGTTATTTAGTCTTCCTTACTCTGATTACGAATGATTTATTAGTTTCAAAACTTAAATATTCTTTTTGATAATACACGATTATTGCAGGGACTTGGAAATTATAGGATATTATAAAGAAGTTTAATAATCACTCATATTTTCATTATCCAGAGAATAATTATCAATAACACTCATTATCCCTTCTAGACATTTTTCTTCATATAGAATTGTATTTATACATATGCATATGTGAAAGTAAATAATGATACTATTTCAGATATTTAAACAACTTTTTACAAAGTTAGAATAATAAATTTCTATGTATATGTTTTAATTTATATATATTCTTATGTATTATGATTGTTTCTTCTTTTTGCCATGTCAGAGATAAGGAAGCCTTTCAATAATTATTGAAAGAGACTGTGAAGGTTTTTTCTAAGTGTATTTATTTATTTTGAGAGAAGTGTGAGCATGAGTGGGGGAGGGGCAGAGAGAGGGAGAGCATCCCAAGCAGGCTCCGTGCTATCAGCACAGAGCCTGACATGGGTCTTGATCCCATGTCTGTGAGGTCATGACCTAAGCCAGAACTAAGAGCCAGTTGCTTAACTGAGTGAGCCACCCAGGCGTCCCAAGAAGACTATGAAGTGTATACTTGAAAAAGGATTAACAGTAGTAACTCAATAATGAACAAAATCATTATTAATTTCTCAGGAGGAATCATCATTTGTTCTCACAGATGGCACCTTTCTAGTATACCCGAATATTTTGTGGAAAGTATGGCATAAGACATGAAAAAAACATAAATCTTAGGAGTAAAAATATTTGATTCATTAATTTTGCTGAATAATCAAGATTTTATATTAAATCGTAAACCTAATTTTAAATTGAACGAGAGCACAGTAAACTTGGTGATGTTCCATATTCTACCACAGTGGTGCTCTCCCCACGGGAACCTAGCAGGACAGGGCACAGATTCTGAGGATTTTATTGCAGGCAGTGTTTTTATATCCTAGCTCATTGTTTCACAATCTACACTGTGATGACTGTCATTTTAAACATCCTATTTCCTCTCTTCAAGGAGGGAGTCATGGCTCACATCTACCTTGAATGCTGAGGCAGCGTTATTCTGCATTATAATGATTATGTCCCAGAGAGCATGCTTTCATGAATTGTTGACTTTACATTTACTGTTTTTTAAAGATTTTTAAGTAATTTCTACACCCATCATGAGGCTCTAACTCACCACCCCAAGATCAAGAGTCACTCGCTCTTCTGACTAAGCTAGCCAGGCACCTGTACTTTTTCTGTTTTTATTTTTATTTCTTTTATTTTTATTTATATATATATATATTTTTATTTATTTCTAGGAGAGAGAGAGAGACAGCGTGAGCAGGGGAGGGTTAGAGAGAGAGGGAGTCACAGACTGAAACAGGCTCCAGGCTCTGAGCTGGCAGTCAGCACAGAGCCTGACGCGGGGCTCGAGCCCACAAACCGCGAGATCATGACCTAAGCGAAAGCCGGACACTTAACCAACTAAGCCACCCAGGCGCCCCTCGTTTACTGTTTTTAACCGCTATAGACAATTATGTTATCTAAGATTGTTCCAGGGATCGTAATTGCTGATTTTGTCATTTGGGGGATATTTATTATGATTCTTCTGTTTTGCATCAAAAGTATTAGTGGTTCTCGCTCTTTTAAAATAAAAAATCATGCATTTATTGTGTCTCATGAACATACCTATTTGAACACTAATATAATAGTTATCACACATCAAATTGTGTTCTGTATTTCTCAGTTAACATTCATAGTTATTTTTTGATTGACTCCAGTCCTGTTTTCAGCTTTGCGGTATATAATTGGCAAACAATTGTAATATGTATAAAGTGTACTATGTGATGATTTGATATGTATATACTTTCAAAGTATATACATCAAGTTAATGAACACCTCACATAGTTACCTTTTTTTAGTGAGAATTTTCAAGTTCTTCTCCCAGTCAAGCACGTGATCATGAGGGTGAATACTGACAAGCATTCTCTACCCACATAACCGTTCTGTTTTCCACTTTCAGTATCGTATTCAATAAATGACATGAGATATTCAACACTTTGTTCTAATCTAGACTTTGTGTTAGATGATTTTGCCCAAGTGTAAACTAGTATAAGTGTTCTGAGCACATTTAAAGTAGGCTAGGCTAAGCTGCGATGTTTGGTAGACTAGGTATATTAAATGCATTTTCAACTTAACAATATTTTTGTATTTGTATCCAACTTATGATGGATTTATCCAGACTAACCCCATTGTAAATTGAGGAATATCTGTATACCTGGAAGTGGAACTGGATCATACGTGTTTAATGCTCTAAGGAGCTGCACACAAGCAGTTATCCAAAGCAGCGGCGCCATTTTTTGTAATCCCACCAGCAATGCATGAAGGGTTCAGTTTCTCTGTGTCCTTCCCAACACTTGCTCACCTATTTTTTTTTTATTTTACCACACTAAGCAATATGAAGTGGTAGCTCATTGCTTTGATTTACAGTTTAAAAAAAATATTTATTAATTTTTGGGGTGCCTGGATGACTCAGTTATTTGAACATCTGACTTCAACTCAGGTCATGATCTCACTGCTCCTGAGTTCCAGCCATGTTGGGCTTTGTACTGACAACTCAGAGCATGGAGCCTGCTTCAGATTCTGACTCCATCTCTGTCTCTCTGCTCCTCTCCTACTCATGCTCTGTCTCTTTTTCTCTCTCTCTCAAATATAAATAAATATTTAAAAGTTTATTTCTGAGAGAGAGAGTGAGTGAGTGAGCAGGGAAGGGGCAGGGGTGCAAGAAAATTCCAAGCAGGCTTCATGCTGTCAGCACATTTGGAAGCACAAGTTTGTAAACTTTGATTTAATCCAGTTTATCAATTTTTTCTTTAGTCACTTGTGCTTTTTTTGTTGTTAAATTTTTTTTTTAACATTTATTTATTTTCGCGAGACAGAGACAGAGCCGGAGTGGGAGAGGGGGACACAGAATCTGAAGCAGGCTTTGAGCCGTCAGCACAGAGCCCGATGTGGGGTCCGAACTCACGAACTGCCAGATCATGACCTGAGCTGAATTCAGACGCTTAATTGACTGAGCCACCCAGGAGCCCCTTAAATTTTTTTTTAATGTTTGTTTATTTTTGAGAGAGAGAGAGACAGAGTGCAAGGTGGAGGGGGAGGGGCAGAGAGAGAGGGAGACAGAGAATCCAAAGCAGGCGCCAGGCTCTGAGCCATCAGCACAGAGTCAGATGTGGGGCTTGAACTCATGAACCATGAGATCATGACCTGAGCTGAAGTTGATGCTTAACTGATTGAGCCACCCAGGCGCCCCTCGTCAGTCGTGCTTTTGATGTCCTGAGGAGGCTTTGTCTAACCCAAGATCATGAAGATTTACTCCTGTGTTTTCCTCCAGGAATTCTTTACTTTTTGCTTTTATATTTGGTTCTGGGATCCACTTTGAGTTGATTTTTGTGTATGGTGTCCAGTGTCAGTATTTTGTACATAGATCCCTAGTGGTCTAGCACCTTTTTTGGATACTCATTGCATTTTTAGGAGTGTCAAAAAATTAACATTTGTAAAGCTGTTGGAAGTACATGGGGATGCATAGCAGCACTGAGTAAATACTATTACTATTTTAACATTTATTATATGGAGTTGTCATATATCTACTTGTCTTTCTTCCTCAAAAGACTGTCTTTATCTCTGTGCCTATGTGCCTCGCCTAGTGCCTGACAGACAGTACCTGCTGAGTGGATTTTGGTGAACGGATGAATGATAAATAGAGCCTCTCTGCCGAGGCCGTCAGGTGGTAAAGCACAGTTGCAACACTGACCTTCTGCTGGGCTTGGCTTGGGTCCCGACCAGAGGGCCTCTCGGAGTGAGAGCACCTTGACAGTATCTGCCTCAGGGCATCTCCCCAGAGCATGCGACGTGCACCCCTGGGTCCAGATCACCCTGCGGCGCTAGGGTCTCTTCAGCCCAGTTTGCATTCCTGTGTCACCCTCCTCCCTGTTTGCTCCCCCTCCTCCTGTTCCCGAGCAAGAGCTCAGAGAATGGAATCCCTCCTGAAAATCAGCCGCAGCCAGGTCTCCTCAGCTGTGTCCTTTGACTTCCAACCCCTCAAGGCTGAGGGTGCAAGGCTCACTCCCAGCCCCTAACCAGTCTCCATTCACACTCTTTTCCCACGTGGTCTCATCTAATGTAATGGCTCTAAGTACCGAATAAGTGTTGGTGGCTCCCAAACCTGTTACTCCCGCCTTTCTGAGATCCAGGCTTCCATTTTAATTGTCCCCTTCATGTCTCATTCTAGAGATCTGACAGGTGTCTCTGACTTAACGTGACCAACACAGACTTCCTCCCACAAACATATTCCTCTCACAGGCTAACTCCTCTCCGTAGATGGCTCTGTAAATTCTCCAGTGACCGAAGTAAAAGCTTGGGACCCATCCTTGATTTCCTCCTTTTCTCTCACTCCTTTCATCAGGCAAATCCTGCCGAATCTGCCTTCAAAGTGCGCCAGCATCTTGTCCCTGCTCCCCGCCTCCGGTGCTCGCAGGTGAGAGCAAGTTGGCAGCTGCTTGTGCAGGGCCTCATGCGTAGCCCCTGACTGCTCTCCTCTACCCTTGCCCTCCCCACTTCCGGCCTCCGAGTCCTGGTCCACGGGAGCTGTTTAAAACCAGATTAGGTCATGCTGCTCCCTTGTTTAAAATTCTCTAATCGCTATCTGTTATGTTAGGAGAACATCCCAGTTTCTTACCATGACCAGCATGGCTTTCTTGATCTTGTCTTTTAAACCGAAGTTGACGTTTTTACCAAGTGCAAAGATTTCACGATGGGAGATTTCAGAGTGAGCTGCTAGTTCACAGTATTCAGGTTCTCAAAGAAACTGGACATAAACCTGTTCCGTAACTCCTGAAACCCTTTGATAAAATGAAAGGGTTAGACGGTAGAAGAGAGGGGACTTTGTGAGGAAGAAATATTTGGAAAAGCTGGGTAATGAAGCCCACTCCATCTTTCACTGAGGAGGACTTACCGCAAACCCGGTGGTGCCCCAGAGCCCCCACGGGGCCACTCTCCGAGCGTGCTGTGTCACTGCTTCAGTTGGGAGGGGTAGCGGGCTAAGGAAACTCTTGCTCCTGCTGGGGGAGTAAGGTAATGAGACACCAGCAGACCAGCTAACTTTCGAGGCAGAGTCAGGAGAATGTGGCCACATTTGGACTGTGGGGGCAGGGCTGGGGCACCAGCTTTGGGCCCCAAGGGAGAGAGCATATGTGTGCAGGCATCTTGAGGTTTGACCAGTAGGGCTGTCTAGTGGGGTAAGGAAATGCCAGCAGCAGTAATTTGGTGGAAAATGTCTAGGAGTTGAGTAAGGAGTCCTAAGAGATCACCCAAAATAGACATGCTTTCTCCCCATCAGAGGGGCTTGTAGGAGGGTGCCCGGCGGGGAGTCTCCAGAGCTCTGAAGTTACCCGTGAAGGATCATCAGCATTTAACACATGCCAGGCCTGGAGAGTACAAGGCTTTGGTTCGAGTCCAGGCAAGACCCTTCCCACCCCTTTTCCAGTCTCCATCTGCAGTAGCCAGTGCCATCTTGTTAGGTAGTATTCATACATTGGACAGAAATGCCCAGTTTCTGGTCTGAGGTGGTTTTGTGCCTTGAAGTGATCTTGGGACAACTTAATTGATAAGAGTGAATAGTCATGTGGCCTCTGGGAGTTCTTTTTCTCTGGCAGGAGAAGGTTCTCCCACTGGGTAAAATTAGAAGAAATGGTAGAAGAGAATGAATAAAATCGTGATTTGATAATATGAGTTCAGCCAGCCATACATGGCAAAGGCTCTACTCACTGGGGCCCCTCAGCCCACGTCACCCCTGAGAACGCCCTCCCCAGCCTGTAGGTGTGAAGGAGCAACTTCTCCCCCTCCAGCTATTCTCCAGCAGCCTTACTCTCTGTCCTGTTTTCTTCAGAGCGCCGATTACAGCGTGAAGGTGTCGTGTTCGTGTGTGCTTATTGTCAGTTACCTTCCATTGGACTGCAAGTTCCATAGAAGCAGGAGTCCCACCCACCTCTTTGGTTCACTTCTCTATCCCCCATAATAGGAACCCGTGTATATAAGTGCTCAGTAAGTATTTGTTGAGTGAATGAGTAAAAACTCTATGAGTTTACTCATAGAAAAAATGCATGTTCACCCAACTTCAGTGAGATCTCTCTGTTGTGGATTATTCATTTTAGTATAATTATACATTTATGCTGTGATAGTGACAACTTTCACATTATTTGTATGACTATTTTTCTTAGTTGACTCATGACAAAGTCACAATCCAAAAGGACACACTTACATGAAAAAATACTCTTGATTTTTTTCAAACAAATATGGAGAAAGGACAGATTTGAACTAGTAAATAGGAAACATTTGGCCGTGGATCACTTTGAATGTTTTCATTCAAGACGATATTTCTGCTTTTTATTTTTAAGTTTATTTATTTATTTATTTAGAGAGTTGGGGATGGAGCAGAGAGAGAGGATCCCAAGTAGTCTCTGCCCTGTCGGCTCAGAGCCCATTGCAGGACTCAGTCCCACAAACTATGGGATCATGACCTGAGCTGAAATCAAGAGCCAGATGCCTAACTGACTGAGCCACCCAGGCACCCTCCCTGCAATAGTTTTGCCTTTTAATGTGGTCTCATAGGGATCTCTCTTTAACGTTGGTGTTGGAGGACAGGACAGCACACCTGCCTCATAAGCTATGGTGTCTCATTGTGGCAGATAGACTCTAAGATGGTTCCCCATGACCCCCAACTTTGGTATCTGTACTTTTTTGTAACCCACACCATTTGAGTGTCCCTGAAGACTGTGACTTTCTTCTAGCCAATAGAACAGGGCAAAAGTGATAGGCTGTCACTCCTGTGATTATACTACACAGTAGGACTCCATCCTACTAGCCAGCTCCCTCTAGGGACTCTCTTTGCTGGCTTGATGCAGTAAGGTGCCATGCTGAACTGGCCCACTTGGCAAAAACAGCCAGTGGCCACCAGGATCTGAGGGAGCCTTCAACTGAGACCCAGCAAGAAGCAGATGCCCTCAGTTCCACAGCCACAAGGAAATGAATTCTCTCACTGGAACATCAAGACCGGTTTAAGCCATTATCAGTCATTTACATCTCAGGGTCCATGAAAGATTTAAGAGGAGGTTTGGTAGAAAAGTGGACCAAAGTGTCTGACCTTGAAGGGGATGACTGCTCAGATTTGAGGGTGAGTGTGTGACAGGGAAGCTTGGCTGGACACAGACTTCTCAGTCATCACTGTTTTGCCTGGGTCTTGGCCATATTAAGTGTCTCCCGTACTTGGTGCCTGTACACTTCATGTCTTAAGAATGATCTGATGGGGAGAGGTATGTTTGTATGACCCGAAGGAGCAGAAAGAAGGATGGAGCTCAGTCACCGAGACATTGAAAAACTCTACATTGATGCTAATGATGGTAGCATGCAGGCAAAACCAGAGAAGGCAAATCAGGGCAGTTGGTGGGCCGAGTGGTAACTGAAGCCATGGGAAATTTGCATCCTCACTCAGCTGAGCTCACCTTTCCCCTGTAGCCTCAGCATCGGCCTTCTGAGAGCGCTCTGATTCAGATGCAGAGCCTGAACATTTCTTCTCACGTCCCCCAGGGAGGGTCTAAAGAGGGGCTGTGTGTGGGGGTAGGGAGGAGGCCAGGGACCAAGGCTCAACTCGCAAGGGGGCTGACCAGAGGGGTCAGAATGCAGCCAGTGCTCTCGGGCTTCTTCATGCTGCTCTTTGTCCTGCTGTGCCTCCTGGGAATCCTGGCCAACGGCTTCATCGTGCTGGTGCTGAGCAGGGAAAGGATGCGGCGTGGGAGGCTGCTCCCCTCTGACATGATCCTCCTCAGCTTGGGCGCCTCCCGCTTCTTCCTGCAGTGGGTCGGCATGGCAAACAGCTTCTACTACTTCCTCCACCTGGCCGACTACAGCACGGGTCCCGCGCGGCAGTTCTTCGGTCTCCACTGGGACTTCCTGAACACAGCCACCTTCTGGTTCAGCTCCTGGCTCAGCGTCCTCTTCTGCATGAAGATCGCCAACTTCACCCACCCCACCTTCCTCTGGCTCAAGTGGAGGTTCCCAGGGTCAGTGCCCTGGCTCCTCACGGCTTCTCTTCTGATCTCCTTCATCGTCACCCTGCTCTTCTTTTGGGGAAACCATGCTGTGTATCAAGGATTCTTAATTAGAAAGCTTCCCGGGAACATGACCTTCAGACAGTGGAGCAGGAGACTGGAAATTCACTATTTCTTGCCCCTGAAACTGATCACCTTGTTCTTTCCTTGCTCTATTTTTGTGGTCTCAATCGCACTGTTGATTAATTCTCTGAGGAGACACACTGGGAGAATGCGACTCAGCGCCCACAGCCCGCAGGACCCCAGTGCCCAGGCTCACACCAGAGCTCTGAAGTCGCTCATCTCCTTCCTCATTCTTTATGCTCTGTCCTTCGGGTCCCTGATCATTGATGCTGCGGGTTTCTTCTCCTCAAAGAGTGACTGGTACTGGCCGTGGCAGATTGTAATGTACCTGTGTACATCTGTCCATCCGTTTTTCCTCATCCTCAGCAACCTCAGGCTTCGAGGGGTGTACCGACAGCTCCTGCTGTTGGCCAGGGGCTTCTGGGTGGCTTCCCAGAAGTGACTCCGGAAGGGTGATGGAACCCGTGCCCACTTACATGGAAATAGCTTCGGAGGTATCTCCTGGATTCTACTCTGGGTTTCCTCCTCTGGGAAGGAGAGGAGGGGAGTCGAATCTGGGGATTCTCTGAGCGAGATTCCTTCCGTGGGACACCGTTAAAATGGAGCCGCACAGGTCCCAGAGAGCCAGTATTGTTCAGCAGTTCAGAATACAAAATTCTGTCTGTTCTCTATTTCATGTCGCCCCTGTTATGTGGCAGCTTCTAGTTCAAGAGACTTGATTAACAGTCCATGCAATCTCACCGACCTCGCAGGGGATGAAGAGAAAATGCATCTGTGGCTGAGCTGCAATGTGGGTGGGGAAGAAGCAAGGCCTTGAGGATAATGTATGGGTTCCCATGGGAGCCCTGGAGGACAGGAGTTGGGGGGCCGACAGTGGTCAGGGCTGTGATGTCGAATGGCCCGTCTGTGCGGATTCTTTTTCTCTCACCACACTTGGATAATTCGGTTTTAATTTTATGAAAACTACTTTCTTTTCTTTATACCAACGCCTCTCTTATTATTTCCACTGTTCTGCTTTCAGTTTCCCCCCTCTGAAGTCTAAGTGGCAGCCAGACTTTTTCCATGTTTATTCTTCTTTAGAATCACACACTGTGATTTTCTCTATCTTCAAATTGTCTCTGGAACTTTTTTTTCTTCCTTAAGCAAAAGTCACAAAGTCACATGTAATGAATAAACATGTACTTTTAGTTCTGAAAAACAAAGACTTGAGAGTTTCTCTTAGTTTGTATCCCAAAATCATTTAACCTCTTTATTTATTTATTTTTTAAGAGAGAGAGAGAACATGTATGCACAAGCAGGGGATGGGCAGAGAGAGAGCGAGAGAGAGAATCTCAGTCTACATTTCCACTGCTTTAAAATGCTACCTTTTATCATTACTAAATTCATATATATATATGTATATATATATATATGTTTATATCCTTTCTATTCTGTCTTACTACTTTGGTATAATCATGTGCCAGTACCACAATATTTTGACTATTTTAGGTTTATGATATTTAAATGACTGGTAAACTAGTCTTCATTAATCTTTTCTAACTTTCTTGGCTATTATTTTTAGAATAATAGTGTCTAGTCCCAAACAATTCCTTCTTAAGAAAATTCTGTTGGATACTATTAAATGTATAATTCAATATAAGGAGAAATACATATCTAGGGTGTTGAGTCTTCTATTCAAGAATATGGTATGCTTTTCCATTTATTCAAGATTATCCAAGATTTATTCAGTAGGTTAAGTGTCTGACCCTTGGTTTGACCTCAGGTCATGATCTCACAATTGCTGTGAGATGGAGCCCCATGTTGGGCCCCGAATTGGGCTCTGAGCTGGGTGTGGAGGTCACTTAAGATTCCATCTCTCCCTCTGCCCCTCCCCCACATGCTCTTCCCTCACACAAAACAAAACAAAATAAAAAACTATTTGAGATTATTATTATTACTTTCAGTAGTGTTTTAATTTTTTAAAATATAGGTCTTACACGATGTGATGGGAATTCCTAGGTGTAATTAACCCTTTATGCCTTCATTTCCTGGCACATTCACTTAGGTAATAGCAGCTGTTTCAGAGTAACTGCAAAGATTGATGTAGATAATATATGCACATGACACATTAGTATTGATCATAACTTGTTAATAATACTTATAGTACTGCATAGTTAATATTATTTTAAGAATTATGTTCTGTATCTGCATCAGCGCACAAAGAGTAGGGAAACCTGAGGATGGCAAGGACCTTTCTAGCCACCAGGAAAGACCAGCGTTTCTTTTCTTTCTTTGGCTCCTCTTGGTTTTTTTCCCATTCTTTCAATTTTTTTCAACTGCTAAATTAGACTAACGTGCTAATAAGCGTGAGTGAGATAAAGAAAAAACATTTGTAGTGGATAAGAAATCACTGAGAAGGGACTCTGAAGTAGGGCACTGGAGACTCACCAGGGGGTGTGGCTCTCACAGAATAATTCACTTAAGTAGCTTTTTTCGGTTAAGTTTTTATTTAAATTCCAGTTAGTTAGCACACAGTATAATAGTAGTTTTAGGTATACAATATAGTGATTCGATACTTCCACACATCAACTGGTGATCGTCACAACAAGTGCCCTTCTTTAGTCCCCAATCACCTCCTTCACCTCCCCCCATCACCCCTCTGTTAACCAGCAGTTTGTTTTCTATAATTAAGAGTCTGGTTGCTGGTTTGTTTTTCTCTTTTCCCCTTTGTTCATTTGTTTTTTATTTTTAATTATAAAATTTTACTTTTTTAGTTGTGCAAACAGGGTACATAATTAATAGGGCTGATGGAGGTATATAATTAAGGTACATAATTAAGAGGCACCTGGGTGGGTCAGTTCGTTAAGCATCCGACTCTTATTTTCAGCTCAGGTCCCGGTCTCACGGTTTGTTGGAGTTGGAGCCCTGCGTTGTCTCTGCATTGACAGACGGTGCAGAGCCTGCTTGGGATTCACTGTCTCTCTCCTTCTCTCTGCCCATCCCTGCTCATGTGTGCATGCATGCTCTCTCTCAAAATAAACAAATAAACAACAACAAAAAAAGAGGGTTGATGGTGAGAGAGTCATTACCCCATACATATAAAAGATAAAAGAGCGGGAGAGTACCGAGTGCACTTGGTTATGGGTGCCCTCCCGCCACCCTCCCAGAAAGTCTCCCTGGATGCTAATGGGCTCATCTGCTGATGGGCAGGTGGGCTACGTTTACATCCTGGGCAGCTACTCTAACGGGTTCACTTTCTGCCACACTGACAAGGACCCTCAGGACACACAGTTCACACTCCTGACTGGGAATCCACCCTGAGGAACGAGGGGAGCAGCCACCGACACGGCCGAGCCAGCCTGGCAGTGTCCACACTGAGCATCACAGCAGTTGTGGAGGGTGGTCACTGGCTCGTCCGCAGAGCGGGTCTGAAGCTGCATGAAATGGGCACAAGGGTGTTCGCATTTAGGATATGACTCTGCAGTAGAGTCCGCGTTCTCCCAGGCAGCTGCTCCACAAGCGTGTTGTCCACTTCTTTCACTTTGGACACGTCCGGGGTTTTACCTTGTGGGTGACGTGCATGTAGGGGCAGGTGTCACAGGCGAAGTGGTGGCGGCTCTGTCCTCCCACGATGCACCCATGCCTGCGGCCGGGGCAGAAGCAGCATGGTGGCCGACTGCCCGGCAGGCCTGCACAGCCTCTGGTACCGACGCTGAGCCCGTCTTGAGCTCACTGTTTTGTTTCTTAAATTCCACATTTGAGTGAAATCATGTTATTTGTCTTTCTCTGACTGACTTCTTTCCCTTAGCACTTAAGTAGCTTTTGGCATCAGCTAAGGGAGGCAAAAAAAAAAAAAAAAAAAGCTATTTCGTTTTTTCTTTGAAGACATAGAGGGGAAAGAAGAAAACGAAACAGGAATAGTAAGAGTTACTAAATATTAGCTGTTATCTTAAAACTTTATTCCATATTATGTGTTGTTATGTTGCTATATTGAGCTGTTCTATTGAGGAAAGAAACGAAAAGACTAAGAAAATACATTGGAGACCAGATTGAATCAATGAGAAATCAGACTGAGTGGTGGACCTTAGACCATGTGCTAGGCCTTCCCCAGCCCCCTTCTGGTAGGTAGTGCTTCCTAAGGCAAAATCCAGTTCTGTGGTATCAGCAAAGCTGAGCTAAAACCCATCTTATCAACCAGTGGCAAACATCACAGTTCACTACTGAAGGTTTTATGAAAGCAATTTCGTAAAATTTAAAAACACAATGAAAAAATGTATGTGAGGATGTATTAATGTTTTGGCAGGCTCCAGATTGTTTGTGAATATATTTTGTTAGCAAATAGTTTTGGAGTGCCTACCCGTAGACAGCTCTCTGTGCTGAGCGTAAAGTAATGAGCACTACAAATGTCATTTCTGTCCCCATGGTGTTTATAGTCTTGTGAGGCATCAGGGGCAAAACGAGCAGATCATTACAAATCCCTGAGGAGGTGATAACATGGTGGATGAGATGACATGTGAACACACAGTTCCAGGGGCTTGTCGGCACAGAAGCCTGTCAGTGAGTTCCAGGCTGAGCACTCTGCTCTCTTGGAGTGGGTATTCCTGGTCGTGTGGTTGCGCGAAGCGAAGAGTGCTGTATGGGCGCGAATTTTGTTCCAGATAGAAGAGGTTACCACTGTCCCGGCAAAGCAGGAGGTCTTGCCGTAGGGATCCTCCGCCGTGTACATTCCCGGGTCTGCTCCAAATAGCCATACAACAGTGTTCCCTCAGGCCCCTTACTCCCTCCTTTGACTCTGAGTGACTCTAGAAATACTCTTCTAATAAAGTTCCCACCTTGGAACTGAGTTTCACTCTCTTGGACTTCATGCATTGATTTATTCTCGATGAAAAAGTATGAAGCCTTTGCCAGGCTAGTGCCTTTGGTGAGGCTCATACCTGTTTTGTGAGTCAGTATTAGAAAAGCAAACTCAGATCCCTCCTTAGCCAGGATGGGACCTGTCTAACCAGAGGGTTGCCTCTGGAGACATGGGGTGACATCAGAAAAGCAGGCTTGTTATCAGAGGTGACGCTTACAGAAACACCAAGTAAGTAAGCTCTGTTGGGTTTTGCTCAGTCTTCAGCCTGTTGCTCAGATGGCATGCTTATCTTTTCATTTAAAAAAACAAAAACAAACGGAAAGCAGAAGGCACATTACAGTTATACTCTTTGTTCAAGTCTCAACTTCAAGATCTGTTCACTTTTACTTCTGACATTTCCTTATGTTTTAAAAAACTTCTGGTCTACATTCTTCCCAATTCTTTTGGTCTTTGAAACCTGCCTTACCTACCTGGTCTGTGAAGTCTGCCAAATTCGAGGAAGTTGAATTACAGGTCCTTTATCCATTTTGAGTTTATTTTTGTGTATGGTGTGAGAAAATGGTCTAGTTTCATTCTTCTGCATGTTGCTGTCCAGTTCTCCCAGCACCATCTGTTAAAGAGGCTGTTTTTTCCATTGGATGTTCTTTCCTGCTTTGTCAAAGATTAGTTGGCCGTACATTTTTGGGTTCAGTTCTGAGTTCTCTATTCTATTCCATTGGTCCGTGTGTCTGTTTTTGTGCCAATACCATACTGTCTTGATGATGACAGCTTTGTAGTAGAGGCTAAAGTCTGGGATGGTGATGCCTCCCATTTTGGTTTTCTTCTTCAATATTACTTTGGCTATTCGGGGTCTTTAGTGGTTCCATACAAATTTTAGGATAGTTCTAGTTTTGAGAAGAATGCTGGTGCAATTTTGTTTGGGATTGCATTGAATATGTAGATTGCTTTGGNGTGAATTACAAATAAGTGTTCCACTTACTCCCTCTAGTTAAGCATGAAACAGAGAGTTTGTCAGACAAAAAGAAGAAAAATTTTGTGCTATTTGTTTTAGTCTCAGTTAGTCTAACAGTCCTGGTGCAGAGGAAGAGGACAGCTTCTGGAAGCCCCTATCACGTGTCATGCCCCATATCAGAGACTCTGCTCTCTTGCCCTGGCCTCTAAAGCACATTCCTTGGCCTTGTTTGAAAAGCCCTACCAAACCCTCTTTCCAGCCTCACGTCTGCCTCATGAGTCCTCAGGATGAAACCTTTGCTCTAACCAGAGCGGTTTGCTCGCTCTTTCCCAGACAGACCTCAGGTTTTTCTACCTTCTCACTGGTTTCTATGGTTCCTCCACTCACCATAAATGAACCTGTCCCTTGACTCCCTCACCTGTCCAAATTCAACCATTTTCTGAGGCCCCATTTAATATTTTCTTCCCTTTCAATCCCTTTGCAAACTACCCCTATTTTTTCCCCTTCATGGGAGAATTTCATGAGTTCCATGGGGTTTTGAACCTCCGTCTTGTATTTGGTAACTAAGTAAATATCCTCTTAATTGTATTTTTTGCATTGTTGAATTATGTTGCGATTTCTTTTTTTCTTTTTTTTTTGGCATTTATTTCTTATCTTTTCATATAGTCTCCACATCGGAAGGAAGGCCCTCCTGTCAGAGCTGGTGTGTGTCTTGCAGGACCTGACATGGTGCGTTGCATACAGTCTGTTCTCCGATTGATATTTCTTTCTGAGACCTGCATGGTGTCCCAGGCCCATGATGCTCTCTGCGCTTGGGAGGGGGAGGTTGGGATGATAACTGTGGCGAGGAAGGGCTTGCGCTGCGCACAGAAGAGGTGGTCAGTGGATGTGATGTTTGGTGATTGACTGCAGATGGCAAAGCTGACATCTAGGCCAGGGGTGAAAGTGCCCTTGGAATCATATGCTCACGTTCACCCCATCAGCAAATGTGTAACATTTCTGATTGGTGTAAACTGCTTTTGAATCTTACTGAGAACAGGCCAAAGCTACAAAGAAGATTTCAGAACTTAAGTCATTATTTGCCTTCAAAAACAAAGAGTACATTTTCTACACACACACACACACACACACACACACACACCATTGCACAAACACTTTATCCCTTAGTACAAGCTTCACTGCCCTTAGAAGGCAGCCTTCTCTTTCCGCTTTTGAGTTTGTCTGTATTTCTCTGTAACACAACTGAGTTGCTACCCAACATTCAGCTCCGGGCACCAGCAGCCCTACTACACCAAAGCCCACCATTACAACCTGGTGTGTGTGACATCCGCCTGGGCCACGTGGTTCAGCGCATGTACCCACAGGTGGGCCGGTACATCGTGACCACAGTCTCTGCCACAGGACTTACCAGGCCCATAAGCCCAGAGACTGCTGCTATGTAGCGCAGGGGGTCACAGACAGCCACGTAGCGGTCATAGGCCATCGCGGCCAGCAGCAGGAACTTGGTACCCCCCAGGGCCAGTGAGAAGAAGAGCTGGGTCCCGCATCGGGTGAAGGAGATGGTCTTCTTCTCCGGGAGGAAGTGCACCAGCATCTGGGGGACCCCACTGGAGGTGTAGCCGATGTCCACCACCGAGAGGTTGCAGAGGAAGAAGTACATGGGCAGGTGCAGCCACGCGTCCAGCCCTATCAGGAGGAGGACGAGCCCGTTGCCCAGCAGCGTCAGCACATAGGCAGCCCCGAACAGGACAGAGAGCCCCGCCTGGGTGTGCCTGTCGCTGGAGAGCCCCAGGAGCACAAACTCGCTTTCCCAGGTCAGGTTGTCCCTCCTCGTGGGGCAGGTGGGCCGGGCTGCCTGAAGGAGGAGGTGGCTTAGAGAGTCCAGAATCAGTAAGAATTTACAGCAAAGGACTCTGGGTAGGACTGCAAGAACTTGTACGTTTTCTCCATTAGACTCTGAGCTTCTTCAAATCATGGATCTTTTATGATTTTTCTTTTCATGCAAAGATTCCTAACAAATGTTTCGCAGTATGGGTCCACAGATTAAAAAAGTGTTTAAAGTAGTGGCCTTGAGGATTATTCTCTGATCCCAAGACGTAGGACTTGTGCTCTGGACTCCCTCCTTGTCGTCACTCCTCACACTAGAGCTCGTGGTTTTTCCCATTGCTCCCATAAGGCAGGCCGGGGCCGTGACAGAGAACATCACTCATTTGGTTCTCAGTGAACTGATTAATCAGGCTTATTCCTAGGCTGATAAGATCAGGGCCTCATTGTAGAACATTATGCTCACTATAATTATGTCCCAACTTCTTGAGATTATACTGTTTCCTTGGTGAAATGCTGGCATTTATTTGAATGTTAAAGTAAGTGATTTATAAAAGATGAATGTATATCTCTCTCGCTTGCCACTGCAGCATGTGGTGCCTACAAATGAAGTCAGTGAGGGAGTGCCTCTGAACGCCTTTGAACTCTGTTATGTGTAAATCCTTCTGTCACAGAAGACACAGGTGTGCCCTGGGAAAACTTCCCTGTTTACTTTGCTGGTCTCTAGTTTCTATCGAAGGCTAAAGATGCTGTTTTTTCCCTTAGCACAAATGAAATGTACTAAGCAATTTTATAGTCTTTATTTCTCTGTTTATTAATAGCAAGTCCCTCTAGCTCCATCGCCATGTCTGCATTAGGTGTCTTTGCAACATGGTGGGGGAAGACAGTGCTCTTAGGTAGTATAGGGACACGGAGAGACTGCAGGGACACGGAGAAGAGTCCACTGCTGGGAAAGCCCATTTGAATGCCCACTGGGGAAGCTTGAAAAGGAAGGAAAACTCCAGACACTAGGGTTTGACTGTGAAGGTCCCACAGGACCCGTGTGGACCCCAGAGCAGTGCCTGCCACAGAGGCTGCACACTAGAATTACCCGGCTTGCTCCAAGACTCCAGAAGCCCATACTGTACTCCAAAGCAAGCAAGTCACAACCTCAGGCGAGAGAAACACAGATATTGGTGTATTCGTAACTTTTAATGTTTCCCAAACAAATAAAATGCCAGGCTGAGTTTAACCACTGCTTTAGGTGGAACCTTTTAATCTTATTTTTGAAGATTTAGTACATGTTCTTTTGGGGAAAGGAATATGTTTCAAGATAAACCTAGAAGAGTTTTTGAGGAGGAAAAAACTTCTGGGCTAAGCTTCTCATTCTTTGTTTGAAAAAGTTGAGGCCAATAGAGTTTAAATCATTTGCCTCAGGGGCGCCTGGGTGGCTTAGTCGGTTGAGCGTACGACTTTCGCTTAGGTCATGATCTCGCGGTTCGTGGGTTCGAGCCCCGCGTCGGGCTCTGTGCTGACTGCCAGCTCAGAGCCTGGAGCCTGTTTCAGTCTGTGACTCCCTCTCTCTCTGACCCTCCCCTGCTCATGCTGTCTCTCTCTCTCAGAAATAAATAAAACATTAAAAATAAAAAAAAAAAATAAATCATTTGTCTCAGATTCTACTAAATCAGTGAAAACACGATCCTTGATTATCTTGCCTTTTTTGGTGTTGGGTCTTCCCTTAGTCTTTCTTATGTCTTGTCCACAAACAATGTTTCAGAATATCTTAGATCCAGGGAAGTAGTAGTAGATATCAAATGAGATAATATATGAGAAAGCCCTCATAATATTCAGATCATTATCTAAATGAAAAGGATCTGTATTAAAGATATGAGAGATGGGTCATAGAATCCAAAGAAATGGAAATGAAAACAATTCAACCCAAGTCTTTCTAACCAGGCGTAAAGATAGAGTTCATGGTTGGATGGGGGTGAAGAGGGCACAGCACGTGGACAGACAGCACCTTGTGTGTCTCCTACCTGGTTGGAACCCACTCCCTTCGCTCTTTCAGTCCTTCTGTGGCCAGAAGGTGTCACCGTGGAAAATGCGAAGATGATAGACTGGCTTCGGCAGGGCACCCTGCTGGTTTTCTGAGCCCTGCACTGGGATGGAGCCCCAGTTTTCCACAGAACTTGTTTCTCTCGTCAAGGCAGTAAGCAGCCAGACTTTACTCCCCACATGTGGCTCCTGAGTACCCAGAATGGCAAGTGAAGGTCTCACCATGGAAGGGAATAAAATGCAAAATGAGAGAGAACATGAAAATGAAAAAAAAAAAAAACAACCCACAGCCTGGAAGGAACTTGTAGGATCATCATTTCAACCTTGTCATTTTACAAATGAGGACACTGAGGCTTGCGGAGCACAAGGGGTTTTGCGCAAGCCAAGCTAGGAGCAGAGCTGGACCTGGATGTGGGATTGGAGGACCACATTCCCGTGTTCTTCCCGCTCCATCATACTGCGTTCTCATCGCGTGGAGCCCACAGTGTATCACAGCAGTGAGCGGGGAGCAGCATCACCGCAGAACGATGTGTGGGACAGGTGTGATTTATGGGGGACGTCAGGAAAGGTGTGATGTTTTAGGATGCGGCTCCCGGGGGCTTCAGGCTGCCTCGAAGTAACGTGGGGAGGCTGGCTGAAGAGCTCTCTGGAGAGGCAGGTGGACTGGTGGCCCAGTTCCTGAGGGCAGCTGACCTTCCATTTCAGCTGCAGGAGGAAAATACTTACCCCCTAGCTTGGTGAGAGTATGGAGCGCACACCAGGACTCTCAACCTTCGCTGCAGCCAGGAGGTAGAATTGGAAGAGCCGCTCCACTAAGCCTGATCTTTTCACTCTCCTTTTATGACTTGTAGCTAAATCCTTGAAGGGTAGACAGGGTGTTTTCCCTTTTTATCTACCCCTTTCTCATTTCTAATGGAGACTGGCCTATAGAGTTGCTAGGCTGGCTGAATAAACATCATAGTAAGGAGTGGTTTTAAGATTCATTCTCTCATCAAGTGCTCAGTATAGAACTTTCTCATTGGTGTTTTCAGAAAGTCCACTCTATAGAAGACCTGAAGAATGACTCCACTCAGAAGGGTCTCTTGAGGGACCAGTTTTCCTCCTCATCAGTAAGTGTCTTTCAAATACACAGAGTCTTTGAAGAGACAAGGACCAGGGGCGTGTGGGTGGCTCAGTTGGTTGAACACCTGACTTTGGCTCTGGTCATGATCTCATGGTTTGTGAGTTTGAGCCCTCCCATAGGGCTCTCTGCTCTCAGCACAGAGCCTGCTTCAGATCTTCTGTCCCCTGCCCACCTCTGCACCTTCCCCGCTCACGGTCTCTCAAAAAAAAAATTTTTTTTTAATTTTTTTGATTTTTTAAAATTTATTATTGAGACAGAGAGAAACAGAGCATGAATGGGGGAGGGGCAGAGAGAGGGGGAGACACAGAATCCGAAACAGGCTCCAGGCTCTGAGCTGACAGCACAGAACCCAACGGGGGGCTTGACTCCACAAACCATGAGATCATGACCTGAGCTGAAGTCGGTTGCTCAACCAACTGAGCCACCGAGGCGCCCCAGAAATAAACATTTTAAAAAAATTTAAAAAATAAAGAGACAAGGACCAATTATTTTTTTTAATTCTAAAAGTCAAATAGTAGGTAAGTAGGAAAATATTTTGGACCTACTATCTTCTTTTCCTGACTTGTAACTTAATGAACTGGTGTATTCTTTGGATAAACTCGATGTTTGCACTCCTGCCACAAACAGTAGAATATAAGTATTATTTTGTATACATAAGGTTTGTTTTCATTATTAAGATTAGAGGATGCCTTAATAGATTTTTTTTTTTAATTTCTAGGGGAAAGAGAGAGAGAGAGACAGTGTGAGCAGGGGAGGGTCAGAGAGAGAGAGGGAGTCACAGACTGAAACAGGCTCCAGGCTCTGAGCTGGCAGTCAGCACAGAGCCCGACGCGGGGCCCGAACCCACGAACCGCGAGATCATGACCTAAGCGAAAGTCGTACGCTCAACCGACTAAGCCACCCAGGCGCCCCGAGGATGCCTTAATAGATTATTGTCCCTACTATATTGTGCTTTAATAAAGGATTGTAGCTCAACCTGTAAAGAAAGGACATCTTTGCTTTTGGTTGACCTTATAAATCTTAACTGGTTTTATAAAAAAGAACTCTCATACACAGAGCTTGCTGATTCAGTGGTCTTGGTGATCATTTTGTAGCCTGGCGGTGTTAGAAAGTGTACTAGGATTTCTCACTACTCAGTGGTGGATGTTCCATAGATATGTGATGAAGATGAAGGAAAATATATTAAATTATAAATGCCTGTGATTTATTCTTCCCCACTAACTGAAGAGAAAGAACTCCTGAGGCTTCTTTGCTGTGCAAAATGGAGGCACTGGGCAAAGGGCAGACAAACACCAAACCATGGAGGCAGTGGAGAAAGGAAAAGGTAATTTGTTTATTTGGGAAGAGAACTTAATAGTTACAGAAGGACCTAAAAATGAGCGTTAAAACATTTTGACTGGAGACGGGACGGAGGGCCTCACATCTCACACGGGCGTGCGAGCGGGGAAGTTGGAAGGGGGCTGGTTGTGGTAGGGGAGAAGCAGGTGGGCAGAGGCTGAGGGAGGGCAAGGAAGCAGAGAGGGTCTTAAATAAAAAGTAAAAAAGAAATTTTTGCTGGACATTTCTCCAGAGAAGGTCTACACATGCAGGTTAGAGCCCGGGCGGGGCACCATCTACTACCCACTGGGAGGGCTTCAGTCAGAGAAACAAACCCTGAGTGTGGCCAGCACTTCGGCAGTTCCTCGAAGACGTTAGGGGCACCTGGGTGGCTCAGTCCGTTGAGCTTCCAACTCTTGATTTCGGCTCAGGTTGTGATCTCACGGTTCATGAGATCGAGCCCCGCATGGGGCTTGATGCTGACAGTGAGGGGCCTGCTCGCGATCCTCTCTCTGTCTCTCTGCTTTTTTCTCAAAAAATAATAAACTTAAACAAAAAGTTAAACATAGAATTACCATGTAATCCAGCAATTCCATTCCAAGGTATATGCCCCAAAGAATCAAAAACAAAACAAACAAAAACAGAATTCAAACAAAAACGTGCACATAGACATTTATAGCAGCACTATTCACAGAAGCGGATAGTTGGAAATAACCCAAACACCCACTACCTGATGAATGGGAAGGGGGGGGTCAAGAAGATGTGTTTGTTTCCATACAGTGGATATTATCCAGCCATGAAAAGGAACGAAGCACTGTTGTGTGCTACAAAAATGTTATGCTAAGTGAAAGAAGGCAGACACAAAATGGAAGTATTGTTATAATTCCATTTCTGTTAAGTGTCTAGAGTAAGCAAATCCATAAAGACAGAAAGGAGATAGGGGTTTTCCAGGGCCCGGTTGGAGAGAGGAATGGAGAGGGACTTGTTAAAGGGTATGAGGTGCCTTTTTGGGGCATTGAAAATGTTTTGGAACTAGGTAGACCTAAGGTTGAACAACATGGTGAATATACTAAATGCCACTGAATTGTACACTTCAAAATGATAAAAATCATGAATCCTATGATATGTGAATTTTATCTCAATTTAAAAAAAAGTTTTACTAAGAATTTAAAAAGGTACTCCAGTCTCCTTCTCTGGGACTTTTTGGCATTTTCTCAGCAGATTGATAAGAAGTTTGAATTGTTCTCAATTTATGGGTCTTGTTGTTGTTGTTGTTTGTGGGTAAGACCAACCAGATGCCTGTGCTATTAAGGCAAGAGATGCTTTATTTTAATTTTTAAATGTTGTTTTAAATATTTTCCTGGACAACCCTAGCTCTGGTTCATTTTCTGAGTTAGGATATTTAGAGCGCAGTCGCCAATTGTGTATTACCAGAGTGGAGCAAACCTGAAGCAGATTCTTTCCTTGCTGAGTAGCTCGCTCGGTGCCCTTCTGATGGGGCGTGGCGTGATGGTCAAGTGTGGGTTCCAAGTACATCTCTGTTTTCAGAAGAGCATCACCTTAGACCTGCTTGCAGAGAAAGTATGTGTCTGAGGCCCCGAACGCTTGACTTTTGGGCCACCACTTGCCACCACTGCAAGGCCAAGGGCATGGGGGCGTGCCGAGGGGCATTCACGTGCCTCATGCATGACTAGTCCTGCTCTTGAGAGTTTCTGTGACTTTGGCTCCAAGTCCCTGTGTGAATTCCCCTCCCTACAGAGCTGGGCCCGGCTATGTGTGAGTCACAGGGGTGACCTTTGCATTTCTGGCCTAAGGCCTGTTTGATCCCTTGGGCCCAGTGAATTTTGTAGATTACAGCTCCCTCCTCCTCTCCCTTTTCACACCGATTGCAGAAAAGCTTAGACATATAGTTGTAGATTTTAGAGGCAAATATACTTTCTTGGCATAAGTTTTGTGCACTTCCCTGGCTTCTGATTGAATCTTCCTTTCCAATTCATATATGCTGCTATATCTTTTTTATTTTATTTTTCCATTTAGTTTTCCATTGGGTGTGTTTGTAAATTGTAATTCACATTTTTAGAAGAAGTCAGGGACCAAAGATAAGAGTCCAGGGATATGGTCCATTTCCCTGTTACCTCAAAAGATAGTGGTGCAGGTTGGGGTCTCCCTGCCTGCCCCCTTACGAACATGGATACACTGTCCCAAGTGCACACTCCAAGGTCCATGGTCGTCAGAGTGAGGCCTCTTACTCACTCTGCATACTAAAGCTGCACACTAAAGTTTGGATTCAGAACTTCTCATCAGAACTCGACTCAGAGCAGCCTTCATCTCGTTGTTCCGTAGACTGTAGATGAGTGGATTCAACATGGGGGTCATTACGGCGTAAAAGAGCGTCACCACCTTGTCCTGCTGAGCTGAGGCTGTGGAGTGGGGCTGCATGTAGGTGACCAGGGCCATCCCGTAAGACATGGAGACCACAGCGAGGTGGGAGGCACAGGTCCCGAAGGCTTTGCGGCGTCCCCCGGTGGAGCGGATCCGCAGGATGGCTGCCACAATGTAGGTATAGGACAACGAGACGAGGCAGCAGGGCACCAGCAGCACCACCACGCTGGAGGCCAGTATGATCACCTGGTTGAGAGTGATGTCCACGCAGGCCAAGCGGACGAGTGCCAGCGTCTCGCAGGCCACGTGGTTCAGCACGTGGTGCCCGCAGGTAGGCAGACGCATGGTGACCACCGTCTCCACTACAGAATTCCCCAGGCCCACAAGCCAAGAGACAGCTGCCAGGCCTGCGCAGCACCTCGGGCTCATCACTGCCATGTAGCGCAGGGGGTCACAGACAGCCACATAGCGGTCATAGGCCATCGCGGCCAGCAGCAGGAACTCGGTACCCCCCAGGGCCAGTGAGAAGAAGAGCTGGGTCCCGCATCGGGTGAAGGAGATGGTCTTCTTCTCCAGGAGGAAGTGCACCAGCATCTGGGGGACCCCACTGGAGGTGTAGCCGATGTCCACCACCGAGAGGTTGCAGAGGAAGAAGTACATGGGCAGGTGCAGCCGCGCGTCCAGCCCTATCAGGAGGAGGACGAGCCCGTTGCCCAGCAGCGTCAGCACATAGGCAGCCCCGAACAGGACAGAGAGCCCCGCCTGGGTGTGCCTGTCGCTGGAGAGCCCCAGGAGCACAAACTCACTTTCCCAGGTCAGGTTGTCCCTCCTCATGGAGCAGGTGGGCCGGGCTGCCAGGAGAGGAGCGGAGTCAGAGAGGGGCAGGTAAGTAAAGGTCACACGCTAGGAGTCAGGGAGTTAAGCCAGGAGCCAGGACATGAGCTCCAGTAGGAACACCCACCCTCCTGGTCCTTCACCTGGGTGCTTAGGGGGAATGCAGTGGAAGTGCCGGACGAAGGGACACATGGGTTCTCAACTAGACTGTGAGGTTCTTAAGGGTTAAGTCCTTGTTCTGACCATCCTTTTGGGGCTAGGATCCAGCATAGCTACAGCTAATAATTCGCCATAGAAGGAAAGAGAAAAAAAAGTGTTAGAGAAAGGGAAGAAGGGAAGACAAAAAAGAAAGAAAAAGAGCCAGGAAAGCTAAGGAAGAAAGTTTGTAAATCAGAAAAAGGAAGGAAGTGAAGTGGAAGATGGGGAAGAAAAGCAGGATGCGGTTTTGAGCCAGCGCCTGTTCGGCCTGTGTGTGCGAGGACCTGTGCTCAACCCCACACACCTGTGAACAGGACAGACAGAAGCGGGAGTCCTGCTCTCTCGATTCTTGTAACTTAATCATGGACACCAGGATTGAATTAATAATTACAAAAATTAAGTATAATTGTGCTAAGTGCTTTGAAGGAGAAGAACCAGGTTACTAGTTGGTTAATTAAATTTGTGGCTGTAATTACATTACCACTGGTTATGTCTTACTTCTCAGTGTGCAATTTACATTGTAAGTTGCTGACGTTTATTTAGATGTTTAAGTAAATGATTAACAAAATAACGTAATGAGGGCCTTTGGAAACCAGTGATACATATTACTACTGATAGGACTGACTGAAATCTACTGACTCTTTCCGGAGGAATGAATTCTCCTACCTCAGTAAGATTGTGTTGGATTACCTCCCTTCCAACATACCGACTGGCCCAGTATAAAATAGATTTAAATGTAATCTGAAGGTGTATTTCCTGTTCTTAAAATAGTTAACAAATCAATGAACTCAGTTATTAAAATATTTATTGAGTATATGGGGTACTAGGCTTTCAACCAACTTCTAGCACGTAATGCCTTTCAACGTTAGGAATTTGTTTAGAAAATCAGCAGTGCAGCAGACTCAAGTAAGGAGCTTTGAGATTGGATCTTGGTAAAATCTGTGACAATCAAACAAGACAACCAGAGGACAAAAGGAATACATCAGTGTGAAGAAAGCCAGCGTGGAGCTACAAAATCAAACACAATAGAGCTGAAAGGCATAAAACAATTGAGATGTCCTCTGGCTGGGGTCCATGGCCAGCGGCCAGCGAGAGCGCAGAGAAGCTGGGCGCACCGGGCATCCCTCGGCTCTCCTTCAGCCCTGGTCCCGCAGTGGCTGGAGGGCATCACTGCAGAAACTTTAGATTCTCCGGGTTGGTGACGCGGTTGAAGGGCCAGAGGATGGTGGCTGGTGGCTGGGTTCTGAGCACTGCCCCCCGCCCCAGGGAGCCTGTGGCTGCCCACCAAGCTGGGTCCTTGTATCAGCAGAGGAGCTCACTCTGCTCTGATACATGATCTGTAGGCTACCAGGTATCCAGAATTCTCCCCTTCAGAGTCACTGCTGTGGATCCAGATTCCCTTCAGAGGAGCCCTGTCACTATGTAAGAAAATGAAGCATGTAAGAAGTGAAAGGAACCAGAGAGATCATGGATTCTATCCGTATCTTTTTGTAGACAAGGAAGCCAAGGAACAGGAGTAAGGTGGGCGGCCCAGGTATCAGATCTCCCTGGGAACCACGCTGGGACCAGGTTTAAGCCTAGACTGCGCATTCTCAGCTCTCCCTGAGCCCAGGAGTGAGCAGTCAGAAGGAAGTTGTGGAAGGCAGTGGACTAGGAACGGAGGCACCTGAGGAATCTTAGATGGGAGGCCCAGGACACAGCTCTCTTGCCATGTAGAGAAATACTGTGTAGTGAGCGTGAAAAGCTTTGAATGAGAAGTCAAGGGATCTAAGTTCTACTTTGCCTCTTCCGTTAGCCTGCTATGTGCCCTATATGATATGAGGTCAAGTAACCTCCCTCAGTGTCAGTTTCCTCATTTGAAATGTGGGACAAATAATAATGTCTACTTCACAATATCTTGAGTAAGATCAAATGAAGAAATGAACGTGAATGTGCTGTGTAAAGTATTAAATAAACATAACTGGCTATCATTATTACATTCAGCAAGTCAATTTCACCAAAGTAAATTCTGCCCGAGTGATACAAGGACAAGAAACAATATGAATATGTGCTCTAGAGGCCAGAAAGTTAACAGAATAAATAAACATAAATCCCCAATGCAGTATATCCTATTGCCTAAATATTATATAACTTACTGAAGACCCTGTTTCAATAAGTGAAGACTTAAGGTAGAGGGTTTGTCTATACCCAGTGGGTGGTACTATGCTCTATGTGCCATATGAGCACAATACCTTTTTTTTCCAATAAAATTTTGATGCTGTTTTATTTTTTTAATTTTACCGTTTACTTATTTTTGAGACCGAGAGAGAGACACACACAGAGTGCAGCGGGGGAGGGGCAGAGAGAGAGGGAGAGACAGAATCCAAAGCAGGCTCCAGGCTCTGAGCTGTCAGCACAGAGCCCAATGTGGGGCTCAAACCCACAAGCTGTGAGATTATAACGTGAGCTGAAGTTGGATGCTTAACTGACTGAGCCACCCAGGTGTCCCTTTGATCTAATTTTTAGATGGTGATAACCTTTTTTATTAACAGATGGTCTTGTTCTCAGCTTTTTGGGATTAGACAATTTCATTCCACTTTGCTTGACTTGATGAACATTTACTGAGCACTGAGTAGTGCCGGGCCTAGTGGCAGGTGCTGGGGTTACAGGGTGTATAATACAGCCTTGTTCCCTCTCCAGGAATTCAGCCTGGCAGAAGGATAGAGGGCAGGTTATCATGACCTTACTAGCGTTTTCAAAGGAAGCTACCAAGTCTAGTAAAAGCCAGACTATGTAAATCACAAGGCAGATATGTAGAAATAATAAAGTAGAAGCAAAGAAACAACCAGTGCATTTGCTTCTTGAAAAAGTAGATGCAGTTTAAAGTGCATGTAGATTGGTAGTAAGGAGACCTCTTGGGTATCACCCTGTATCAATAAACCATGTAGATATCCTTATAAACCACTACCCTTTTGAGCCATAGTTTTCTTCTTCTGCAGAATGAGAAAATTAGGTACACACCAAGATTTCTTCAGCTCTAAAGATCTGCAATAAGTGAATAAATGTAAGCTATATAGTTTGAAGCAATATTAGAGGGGAAAAAGAAATTCTTCAGTCTTTAAGAAGAAATGCATAGCTTATGGGGACACTAAGATATGATAGGTTATTGGGTTTGGGGAACATAACTATTTAGGGAGGTGCCACTGAATGGGGTCAGCTTGACTTAAAAACCAAAAGTTAAGGAAACATGGAAGGGACCACACAGATAGAAATGGGAGAACTTCTTGGGTCATCAGAGGTTCTTTCCAAAGTCGGGCCTCGACAATTTCTAGCGTGGGATGACCCTTAACAAGCCTACCTTCGTTCCCCAAAGGATTATGCTGCTTAATGCTTGAGAATATTCACCTTCCTCTTTTTCGGAAAAGACAGGCTTATGTCTGTGTTTGGTTCTTATAGTCATTAAGCTCTGCTCTTCTGCATTCCGCCATCTTCAATATAATGCAGATGTCTTGAGGCCAAGAAAAGAGATTGATCCCTTTGACCTCTACTCTTCAGTGTTTTCCGTGTGTTTCTATACACTGAGCACTTTAGTTTATACTGTTGATTAGGTGACTGACCAAGACTGAGGACTCTCTTGAGGGGCTCGAAAGCAATGGTTGCATTCTCTAGGTCATGGGAAGAATCACCAAACCTCCAATTATAATTATGAGAAAAACACAGGGGAGGATCCCACGGCCATCCTGGCTGCTCCCAGGAATTTGGGCTCCATTCTCTCCCACCTCCTCTTAACCTTCCCTGTGGGGGACTCACCAAGGCTGCTGCGTGCTCATCTCCTGCACAGAATTCCTTTTGGGTGATGAAGTGACATGTTTCTCAGGAAGTCCTTGAAACAGTTGTCCGTCCTGTTCTGGGGGGTGGAGGTTTTACTCTGTCAGTCCCAGCTGCTAACTTTTCAGAACCTAAGAATCCCCAGAGGGCAATTACTTGCTCTTGGTGTGTTCCTTTATTCATCCCTGCCCCCAGCTACTTCCCGGCAGCCACAGCTCCCCACTCTTCCCAGTTCCCTATGGGATAAACATTCTGAAAACATTTTATCTCCACTTCTAATTGTTCTTCTAGTTCCCACACTAATGAGCCCTTCTCAGATTTTTGGGTCTTTCACTGCCCTTCAAGGCTATGGCATTATTGGGGACTTTTGGCAGGAGTCAAGAGATAGGAATATTCACTCCAAGTCATTGGAAAGGGATTGAGATTAATTGAGAAAGAGAAGAGGAACTGCAATCTCAGAGCCTGAGCTCCTTTCTAAGGGAAGAAGACAATGCACCTTCTCTCCTCTTTCCACACAGTGAGTGGGAGGATGCACAGGAAAGCCATCATGTCTGTGGCCTGGAAGTGACTGAGAAATCTCAAGTTCACAGTCATGAAAATATTTCCATAGACTCCTTAGTGATCTCCATTATCACATTTTTGTTGAGTTGGGTTGCCTTTGCATATTTTCATACCAGTTCCTCTGGCTTTCACTAAGCCTGATCTCTTGGTTCTTGATCATCTTCCACAAAATTTTAATCTCCTTAGTGGAATTACTTAGATGGAACAAATAATGGATCAGGGTGGGGTTTTATTCCCAGTATTTAATTATCTGTTTCTACAGTAATAGAACATACATCTTTGGTAAGATGGGAAGAAAAAACAGAGACATTATTAACAAGTAACTCATTAGAATTTTACTATAATAATTGATAATAACAGCAAGATAAAGATGTAATTATCTTGAAGAATTTGTCACTGTGTGACAGTGGACCAATGGCCTGGAGGACTGTAGTTTTGTGTTCTTCCCTCAGGTTCACCTCTGCTCCTTCTACCGCACATCAAAGCTCAGGACACAGAGGACCTGAAGCTGTCTTAACCCTCAAAGTCCATTAAAATCAAAAACTGACTGACCCTCTGGCTGAGAGTTATGGCCTAAAGTTGAGGAGGATGGCAGGGGTAGAAAGACGTCTGAAGGTTCTCTGAGGGGGAAGAGAGTGACACCTGACAGGTGGGCTTTGTGATACACATCAGAGGTAGACTTAGTACGGTCTGATGTAGGTGACCCAAGGATAAAGGGAAAGAGCTTTGAGGTACCACCTTCTAGACAACATAGTGTGTGATCATCTAATGAAAGTATCTCTTTGCTGGTAAAACAAAAATGCATGTTTCCTGTTTTTCTGAACACAGATGATATGTAACTGGTTGAAAAAATCCGATTGGAAAATTGTATCCTATAATTTTGGATTGCATAAAATAATTTACATACAGTTGGATGTATATAAAGATAGAAGCATAGAAAACTGGATGGGGGCACCTGGGTGGCTCAGTCAGTTGAGCGTCTGACTCTTGATTTTGGCTCAGGTCATGATCTTGTGATTTGTGACACTGAGCCTTCTGTCAGGCTATTGGGATTCTGTCCGTGCTACTTGGGGTTCTCTTCCCCTCCCCTTTCTTTTTCTCTGTGCCCCTCCCTGACTTGTTCTCACTCTCTCTCCCTCCCGCTTTTTCTAAAAATAAACACTAAAAAAAAGAACTGGAAGGATGTTAAAAAATATCAGTAGATTATTTCTGGTAATAGGTTTATAGGTATTTTTCTTTTCTTTGTTCATCTGTATTTTGAAAAATGTTTACAATAAACATATACTATTTTTCTAATAAGAATCTCAGTGACATTTTAAAAATTATTATTGATACAGATATAGCCTATTGAGAGAGGAATACTGGGAAATCAACTCACTGGCTCAGGTCTAGCACTACTGAATGGCCTTTGAGTCACATGAGTGGGTGTTAGGGTAGAAGGAAGATATTATTGTAATTCTGTCTCAGAAAAGTAGATATAATTGCAAGTTTTATGTTATTGAGACCATGAAGGGTAGATCTGTAAATATCCTATGGTGGTAGACACTCTGGACTAGGGACAGGACAGTTGTTTTTGTGCTCTCGCTTTAGTATAAATGGCTCTGTGACTTTGGGCATATCATTTATTTTTTATTTTTCATTTTTTTTAGTAGGCCTCACACCCAGTGTGGAGCCCAGTGTGGGGCTTGAACTCATGACCCTGAGATCAAGACCTGAGCTGAGATCAAGAGTCAGATGCTCAACTGACTGAGTCACCCAGGGGCCCCTGGGCATGCCATTTAAATTCCCTGGATCTCAGTTTTGTCATTTGTGAAACAAGATTAGGTTAGACCTCCAAGGATCCTGCAGTTGTGAAAGTCTCTTTACTAGCATGGACATTACAGTATTCTGCTTGCTCCTAGATACGGAGGTCTGAGACTGGAGTCAGACGATTGTGGGTTCCAGACTGTGGTCTTGAGGAGCCAGGAATAATTCTCTCCTTTGAGCCTGATCTACACCAGGAATTTCATTGACAGAATCAACATTTTATGCACTGTTTGATCCCTGGCCCTTGGAGATGATTCACTTCCTGCATTGTCTGTCCAGCCCCAGACCTACTTATCAGATCTTTCTCTTCACTCTTGTGGAATTGCACCCCCCCCACCCCCCACTTCTCCACCCTAATATCTCCTTGCCATAGACTCTCCTGTTGCTATGAGTAGTTTATTCACTTCCATTGAACTACTGTATCTGATTCTCAGTTATACACATTTCCCATTCAATTCTTTCCATTTGGAGGGTTTTGTTTTGTTTTATTTTGTTTTGCTTATTTGTTTGTACCAGAATTAGCTTTTCCCCACCTTTCCCCAATGAAATGTCAAGAGGCACTTTGACAGGAAGCAGGTTACCCAGGCTGATGACTACTATACTTGACTGCAGTTTCAGTAGTCTTGGACACAGCTTATCACTAATTAGCTGTCATGACAGGGTCTGAATACTGTTCTGCTTCCTACCTCTATGCACTAGGAATAGTTTTTAAGTGGTATTTCCGTGCTTTGTTTGGTCTTCTCCCTGTGCCTAATCAAGTATGTGAGTTGGGGGAAACCAATGAGGTGGCGGTGGTGAGGGGGAGGAAGAAAGGTTTGGCAGCTAATATTTAATGAGTACTAAACACTTTATAGGAAGCATCTCTTTGAAAATGTGTGTAATTTCCTTACTACGTACTGATATTGGACAGGTACAGTACAGCCCTTTCTAGAAAAGAAGTGTTCTCCTAATAGATTGTTGGCACACACATGGAGTCCAGAACAATCTTTACTTCAAGATCAACTTGCCTATCTGATGGAGTAGCAAATTTAAATACGTTCTTCATGGGTGTTCAGTGAAAAGGTAGCTTCCTTGTTTTCAGTAATGATCTTTCTAAGTCTGCATCCTGATGGGTAGTATGGAAAGGGGCGGGGGGGAAGCAAACAATATAACATGCCAGTTAAAAATATCTTAGTTTCTGGGGCATCTAGGTAGGTCGGTTAGTTGAGCATCCGACTTTGGCTCAAGTCATGAGTTTGAGCCCCGCATTGGGCTCTATGCTGACAGCTCAGAGCCTGGAGCCTGCTTCAGATTCTGTGTCTCCCTCTCTCTCTCAAAAATAAACAAGCATTCAAATAACCTTTAGAAAAAAATCTTAGTTTCCTACAGCATAAACACTCTCTTTTGACTTAAAATAATCTTCTCAATGAAATAATTAATTCAGAATTCACCCTTTGATCAGAATGGTTTCTTTCTTTCTCTTCTTTTCTTTTCTCGAGGTGACCTCTGTACCAGGGGAGACAGCGGGGGGCTGGGGTGGAGGCTGTAGACTCACCCCCCTCTCGTGCTGGTTCTGGTGCGGGTCTCTGCACCTCAGCACCCTGCAGCTGCTCTCATTACGCGTATGTGCATGACCTTTGAGAACCTAGACCTTGCCTGTGGCATCTGCTGTTGAAGTCCGTGGCTGAGGAACTCCTGGACAGCTTGTTGCCTTGGCATCGTCTGGGCTCAGGGGCAGTCCTTTTGTTGAAATGCTCCTGCTTCGGGGCTTTCTGATGTGATTCCCCCAAACACACACACACGTACACACACTGGACTGACTGGTTTCTTTCAGGGCCCTGGCTTCTGAAGTTTGCTTTGTAGCCCCTTTTCTGCTAACAGCTGAGCCTCCCTTGGCAGGTGGTCTGGTTCTGCAGCAGGCACGCAGAAGGTTGGAGCATACATCCTGCATCGTAGGAGCTCCTCCGCTGCTGCTCTGTGGTCCCTTGACCTTCTTGGAGTTTCTGGGCCACCTTGAACAATCTGTCATTTGGAATTAATAAAGGTAAAACTATATTAATCTAATACTCCCAAAGTATGCTCTATTACACCTACTGTTTTTCACATAGTGCCCATCTTTCATAGGGAGTCAGGTATCTCTTGCTTTCTCTCTTCAGCTAATCACACCTGCCCCCAGTAGACTGGTTAGACCTTTATTTTCAACTTCATGAATTTCCATTGAGGAAATTCTCCTAGCTTCTCTTACCATGGGCTCTTTAAGTCTTTGTACTCTGTATACATCCCAGCCCTGACCTAGCATTCAATTTCTTCTTCCTGGCCTTTGGCTTGGTTTGCCAATGAATCTGTTCCATTCTATTCTTCCATGGATACAGCTGAGTCGGGCTGTGGACTGTATGGGTAAAGGGGATGGAGGAATGTAGCCACGACAGGTCTGACTGCAGGACTCAGCAGCAACGTGACAATCAGATTGTGATCACTAAGCATGAGGTATGTGAAATATTTTGCTAAAGGAGTCTCTTTGACTCTTCTGGAGAGGCTCTTCTCAGTTCCCCTAGCCTGGTGTGCGGTTGGCCCTTAATTGGGGACTGTGTATGTGTCACGTCCTAGGGAATGAGAGAGGCAAACATTAATCTGTCACATTCAGGTAGGCACAGACTTGGCCAGAGCTGGACAGTTGGTAAAAAAAAAAAAAAAAATCAGTGGAGATGAAAATCAATATATGTCTGATGTCAAACTTTATGCTCTTTTCACTAGACCATGCTGCCTCCACTGCTCTCCCTTTCTGAAATGACGTGGTTGCAAATGAAAGAATGTGGAGGTCTCCTGATGCTCTGACATTCTGAAATTCTCTACAGAGAGATTAGCAGAAGGGGGAGGGCAGTATCTTTCTGCTTCAGGGCCTTTTTCATTTCCCAGTTAAGCCAAAACAATGTCTCTTGATACTTAAAAAGAACAGAGAAAAGGGTTCTGACTGCGTGTTTCCTGCTACTCTTAGATAGAGTTTGTACAAGGAAGCTGACTTGCTTTTTTTCTCTGGAGTATCTGGCCCACTTCCAGGCCTAAACATTTGCCTCAGTTTTGCCCTAACATTTTGGATCCTGTGGCAGGCGAAATAATGGCTCCCACTTATAGCCGCGTCCTAATCCCTGGAGAATATGAATTTTACCTTCTGTGGTAGAAGGGACTTTGTGGCTGTGATTAAGTTAAGAATTGGGAGACAGGGAGATGATCTTGGATGGTCCCAGGTGTGCCCAACATTGGCACTAGCATAAGAGGGAGGCAGGAAGAGCAGAAGCAGAAAAGAATGTGTTGATAGAAGCAAGAATTTGCGGCGATATGAGGAGAGAGTCACACGTCAAGGAATGCGGGTGGCCACTGAAAGCTAAAAAGGCAAGGAGGAGGGTTCTCTTCTGAAGCCTCCAGAAGGAACAAGCCCTCCCAATACCTTGACCTGAGCCCAATAAAATTGATTTTGGACTTCAGATGCCCAGAGCTGTAAGAATAAATTTGCGTGTTTGAAACCACCAAATTTGTGGTAATTTGTTACGCAGCAATAGGAAACTTCTACAGATTCTAATCTCTTCCCTTCCTCTCCATCCCCAGGTTCCCCTGGCATTAATTCACATTTAGTAATGTTTCTGACATGTTCTCCGTACCTTGCTCTGTCTTCTTGCCTCTGAACCTCTTCCTGTCCGTCTCTATTCCTCAGACTATGGACTCTGCTTTGGAATTTTCTGATCATCTGTTCTCCCACTAGATAGTGCAAATGAGAAACTGAACATTCCTCAGAATAGGTGATTCCTTGGCAGCTTTGAGTTCCTTGACAAGGGATGCTTCTTTGCCAGCTCTGATGAGAGGGGCCTCCCGTGTGGTGAGTGTGGAGTGTGGGCCAGTGTGCTGAGCCTCTTGTCTCCCTTGGCCCCGAGCTGGGTGGTTTCTGGACACAAGTCACAACACCCAAGGATTTATTGACGGTCCTGGCCCCAGGGCCATTTTACACCGTGATAGCTACTTGTGAAGACCAGGGGATCTTGGCCCCCAGTGGCCCCCACCTGATTCTCCAAAGGCTCTGCAACTTGGATAAAACACCAGCAAAATGGATTCCATCTCAGTTTTGTCTCTGTGTGAGAACAATCAGATCAGTGCTTTATGTCCACACCTTCCAGGGTGAAGGGCTTGCTTACTTTGCAGAGTTTTCAAAGACAGTTTCTAAAACCAGTGCTCTTGATTATGAAAGGGTTAAAATTGAAGAGGAGGGAGAAGAGATTGGAGAAACGAATTTTTTTGGAGAGTGTTGGTATTTGGTGTTTGTCATCCCTCACCTCCATGCATTAGGGATGGGGGGGGGGGTTTCCCCTCCACCTGTAGCCATTCATTGTCTTCTACCAGTCAGTTTGTCCCCTGTGAGTTTGGGAAGCTACGGGCCGGTAAGAGGAAGGGCGGCTAGAGAGGCTGGAGAAAGCAGAGCAGAGAAGGAAGAGGGCTACAGGGCAGGAAATGGAGCTTCTCCTGAAGGAACGGCAGAGACGCTCAGGTGTTTCTTGTTGACCAGAGGTGCGCTCCATGGAAGTGAGCTGGCCAGTGTCACTTTGACTCTTTCCCAAGAGAGTGCTTGGAGGGGAAATGGGACCCTAACAGAGGGGTAGACCCTTGAATACCCAGAGGTTGAGAGAGAAACTGTATGCGGTCAGTGGAGGGGTGGGGGAGTGGAAGGGGTTGGTTGCCAGGGAGGGCAGAAGCTTTGTCTACATGAAGGGAGCTGCAGGGGCGCCTGGGTGGCTCAGTCAGTTAAGTGTCCAACTTTGGCACAGGTCATGATCTCATGGTTCATGGGTTTGAGCCCCGCGTCAGGCTCTGTGCTGACAGCTTGCTCAGAGCCTGGAGCCTGCTTCAGATTCTGTGTCTCCTCCTCTCTCTGCCCCTCCTCGATCATTCTCTGTCTCACTCTGTCTCTCAAAAATACCTGTGTGTAAAAAAAAAAAAAAGGGGGCTGCAGCAAGCCCGGCTGGAGAATCTCCAGGGAAACTGTGAAGTCCTTCTCAGTGCGGCCAGCTTTGGGAATCTGCTCCCAAACGGCACATTGCTGGTCAGCAAAGCCATTTCTGCCCCCACCTGTGTCTTCCTGCTCTGATCCAGGAAAAGTCAGGCAGGAGCCGTCTAGTGGAGGCCAGGCCTGGGGCGGAGGTGAGGGAGAAGGCTAAAGAAGAGTGGAGAAGCCAATCCTCCACATGTAGGCTTCTGAGTTAAGGGTGAGGAGAAGTGTCTACTTGGAATGAGGTTCAGAGTTTTGTTTTCCATCAGACTGGCTACTTTAAAAAAATATTTTTATTTTTTAGAGAGACCACGTGCAAACAGAGGCGAGGGTTAGAGTGTGAGGGAAAGAGAGAGAAGGGGAGGGGAGAGAATATGCTGTGAGCATACAGCCTGACATAGAGCTCCATCCCAGGACCCCAGGATCATGACCTGAGCCGAAATCAAGAGTTGGACGCTCAACTGACTGAGACACCCAGGAGCCCCTGGACTGGTTACTTTTAATACTGAAATGATAATGTTTTAGGGACTGCAAGAGACTGGAATCCTTTTTATTTTCCAGGAGGAACCAGGGCCTTTATGTTCCAGGTTTAGTCCGGGGGGTGGGGGAATCCCCACAGTGCAGGTTTGAGAGTATGGGGTCAGAAGGAATAAAGTTAGTTTCGGCTAATACCCTGAGAATTCAGCATGTTCAAGTGAACCAGTTCTTCTTAGTTTCCAGAACACGATAGACTTGAAATCTGGTGATCTGAAGCCTGGAATCCCATCGTGGCCATGACCTTTTCCCAAGATTTTCAAGCTCGTTTCTGTCCAGATGGACTGTGTGTAGCCGGAGGTGTTTTGTCTGCTTATCAGGCCGTGGCCCAGCTGAGGCCCCAGAGCCTGGCGGGTAAGGGTGCAGGGTCAGGACTCCGAATGCCTGTGTCTGCATCTTGGCTCCCGTCCTGGGCATTTATGACGTTGGGCAAGTTAAAGTCTGTTGCCTCAGTTTCTTCATGTGTCAAATGGGGAAAATGATAAAATGAGAGCCAATGTTACTTCCACTCCAGCAGATGATTAAACATGATTTGAGTTGGTTCGCCACATTTTTCACTGTTGTCTGGGACCTGGCAGAGGTCATGTGATTGTGAGGCTCTCGTGAGGATTAAATGAGATGGTTTGTGTACAGTGCTGAGCACAGTGTCTAGTCTGTGGTGAATCCATAGACAAAACAACAACAACAACAACACAAAGTTTTTTTTGTGTTTGAAATACTGCCAACACTTGAGAAGAAAGGTGCTAGTCAAACCAGTGCTACAAATAGCAACTAAATTTTTCCCTTCACACATTCACTTCTATCCTGTTGAGTCTTGTAAACTTGATTTTTTGCTAATTTTCCCTTTTGCAAAATACAAGCTGTTCTAACAGTTCTGCATCACAACCGAAGTGTTGTGTGCCGTCCGTGGGATTTTGTGAGAGATGTTTTGAAAGTACCTTTTTAGAAGCTTCCGTGTTTGGAGCTGCTCCCCCAGCCCCGCGTTAAGTGCAGGAAGCTTCAGAGCTCCCAGCCCTTGGGGCTGCGGATGGCAGCTGGGGCTGACCCACAAGCAGAGGCTAGAATCCGGCTCGGGAAGCCTTCCTCCAGCCAGCGAGGTGAGCATGGGGACACTGAGGCCAGCAGGGAGGTCAGAAAGGGCAAGTGAAGGATGATCCAGGAGGAGATACGGGTCCAGAAGCTGTCTGCAGGGACGACACGAACCCCTTCTCCTGGTCCCTCTGCTCCTGTGAACGGTGAACTTACTGCTGGGGTCATAAAGAAAAGGTGCGGATGGAAGGGCACTGTCCCGGAAGCTGCCCTCTGGACTCCTTCCCTCCCTCCATCTGTCTCCATGTCCAGGGGGGTGGGGTGGGGGAGGGAAATCCAAAGAAATTGCTCAGCCGCCATAAGAAAGTCCTCTGACTTTCCTGCTCTGATCTTGCCAGATGGGGGTTCCACTTCTCCTTATCATAAAACTGGAAAAACCATACGTTTGTGTTTTTAATTCCTTTCCAGGAATTTCATGAGCACTGTCCCATTTGAGGAAGGAGAAAGGTGAAGCTGAGTTGGGCTATATACGTTTTGCTAATATTAAGTTTTTCTTAAGACTGACTCTAAGGGGTCTGACACCAGTTTCTATTAGATTGGCTCTTTGTTTGCTTCAAAACATTTATTAGTGGCTAAATCCATCTAGGTAATGTCAATTTTTAAATTTTTCTTTCTTTCTTTCTTTTTTAAGTTTATCTGTTTATTTTGAAAGAGAGAGAGAATCTCAAGCAGTCTCTGCACCACCAGCCCAGAGCCCGACTCAGGGCTTGAACACATGAACTGCAAGATCTTGCTATGAGCCAAACCAAGAGTTGGTCGCTTAACCGACTGAGCCACCCAGGCGTCCCTATTCTTTTCTTTTTAAATTGAAGTATAGTTGACACCGAGTGTTTCAGGGATACAACACGTGATTCCACAGCTCTATATATTATGTTGTGCTCACTACAAGTGTAGCTACCATCTGTCACCATACAAGGCCATTGACTACATTCCTCAAGTTGTACTTTTCAGCCCCATGACTTATTCATTCCGTAACTGGAAGCCTGTATCTCCCACTCCCCTTTACCCATTTTTTCCCACTCACCGCCCCCACCGGCAGCTATCAGTTTGTTCTCTGTATTTATGGATCTGTTTCTGCTTTTTTGTTCTTTCATTTTTTTTTGTTAGATTGCATATATAAGTGAAATCATACGGTATTTGTCTTTCTCTGACTTATTTCGCTTAGCATAATACATTCTAGGTTCACCCATGTTGTCTCAAATGGCAAGATCACATTTTTTTCATTCTTTTTTATGGCTGAGTAACATTCCATTATATCTATATCTATATCTGTACGTATCCCATCTGTTTTATCCATCCATCTATTGATGGATAGGTTGGCTTTTTTAAGAATCTAGTGGGAGCAGTGCTAAAATCATTATTTACACCACCACCATGGAACACATTTAAAATCCGACACTACCAATTTGAGGTGACAGTAGGATCACTGGAATGATTTTGAAGTCTTCTGCTTATGAAAGAGATACTCATTTAGAGAAAAAGAAGATATCTATTTCAACCACCCTTGAAAAGCAATTTTAAGATAACTAGATTGTCTAAATATTTACTCTAAAGCTCTTTCCAAGAAAAAGAACAAAATGCTTATTAAAAGTAGCATACTATTTTTAAAAATCAAATATATAAGGTTATTTTTTATTATTATTATCTATATATTTTTATGGCTGAGGCCTTGCATTCAGAATAGGGACTGTTTGGGGTGCCTGGGTGGCTCAGTTGATTGAGCATCTGACTCTTGATTTCAGCTCAGGTTATGATCCTTCCCAGGAGCCCGTATCGGGCTTTAGGTTCTGAGCTGAGTGTGGATCCTGCTTGAGATTTTTCTCTCTCTTTCCCTCTGCCCCTTTCCCCCCACTCATGCATGCTCTCCCTCTCTTGCTCTCTTCTCTCTCTCTAAAAATTAAAATATAAGGGGCACCTGGGTGGCTCAGTTGGTTGAGCATCTGACTTGAGCTCAGGTCATGATCTCCCAGTTTGTGAGTCTGAGCCTGGCATCAGTCTCTGTGCTGACAGCTTGGAACCTGGAGCCTGCTTTAGATTCTGTGTCTTCTTCTCTCTCTGCCCCTTCCCCACTCATCATCATTGTCATCATCATCATCATCATGTCTCTCTCTCTCTCTCTCAAAACTAAATATTAAAAATTTTTTTAAAACTTAAAAAAAATTAAAAATTAAAAAATTAAAATAAAAAAATAGGGATCGTTTATCCCCATTTTATAAGACTTTAGAGTATTTCACCACTTTAAATCATTTAAAAAGTTTATAGCACTTTTATTTTGTGGCTCATTTCTGGCCATGTAGAGGGTTGATATAGTGACAGTTTTTGGTTAGAGAAGTATCTGCTTATAATGCTTATAATGTTCTTTTAGGAAAATACAAGTTATAGCATAATATATCTCCTGAAAATACAAGTTTCCAGGAATATTATAGTAAAATAGTTTTTAAAAAAAAACTTTTAAGAGTAAATTGCTTCTGCTAAAGCTTTTATCATGCAAGGAAACGTTTCATCAGTGATGAATGATTTTCAGGTTAAGTAGTGACATCAGACAAAACTGAAATAAGCCCATATTTTGGAAACGTAACCACGTCATAGCTGAACCTCCTCGGACTTCCTTCTCTAAGGACCGCCTCCTCCACATGAATCATAAATCCCAGCGCACCAATGGGCGATTGGGTTCACTGTGTAATGTGCTAGATGGAGGGGGGCTCCCTCACACGTGACACAGCAAGCTGTCCTAAAAATTGCCCTAAATGTCTTATTTTCCCCTTGAAATCCTTTCCCCCATTACAGCTGCCTCTTTTCCCCGTAGCCTGGGCTTCCTCAGCCAGATGCCCAGGCATGGTTTTGTTCCAGACAGAGCAGTGTGAAGAAGCAGGCGTCCCCCGAGGAGGAGATGATGCAAGGATCCAGGTCCTCAGGGCAGAGGACTCGGTGTCCAGCCCCCAGCAGGATACGTGATCTCTCCCAGCAGCAGAGGCACGCGGGCGTCCCCACAGCAGGCCTGCTGCGTGGCGTGGGTAGGCTCCTGGCTTTGCTGACTTCATGCCCAACTTTACAGCCTCCTAGAGGTTCTCCAGGTCTTTTAACAGCCCTTACAGATGATTTTCCTGCTTAAATTGCTTCAGTTACTCGAGTCGGAGGTTATTATTTTTTTTTAGTACAGGCAAAACGCTGACTGGTCTACCCTATTGATCCCAACCTCAGTCTCCGTGCCTATTCTCAGTCTTTCCAGGCATTTTCTCTCACTAGGCTTCTCTTCTCAGAACTCCCTTATGTGACAGGAAAGGGAGGCAGAGAGCCGTCCAGCAAAACAAAAACCGCAACCAACTTGGGATCCTCAATTCATCCGGGAGAAACGACGACAAAAAACAAGAGCAAAGATATAAGAGCTTGGAGACAGACCTACCCAAGATCTACCTAAGCAGAGGTGAAAAGGGTAGAATGCAACTGCTTTCTCTGTCTCCTGGAATCCCAGCCAACAGCCCTCTTGTCCAGGCTCTACCACAAATACACCCTCTTTCTTCCAAGGTGTGCCATGTCAAGCTACAGGGCTTGCGGTCTGAGGCTACAGATTTTCTTTGCCTAGAACAGCTTCGGGACTTCAGCATCCAATCCTGCCCATCAGAAAATATCCCCCGTTAATGATGCCTTGATGCCAGACACTGTTCTAGCACATTTACTATATTAGGTTTAGTTACTACATCAGGTAATGGGAGTCGGGTACTAATATCAACTCCAGATTATCCAGTGAAGACTCACAGGTCCAGAGAGTTTAGAGTAACTTGTCCAGGGTCACAATTAGGAGTTCAAGGGGCCAGGATTCAGACCTAGCTCAGTGCCCCAGTGATGATCACAGCATCGCCACTTTTCTCCAAGAAGGCCCACCTTGGCTCTATAGCTGCCACGTTCCAGAAACTTGTTTGAAGGACTTTACTTCTCTTTTTGTGGGTGTGTTTTAATTGTAATGAGAGAATGGATTAAATTCACTCTGTTGTTTCCCACAAGGGCAGTGACTCCTTTAGGGAGCAACTGAAGTTTGGAAACCACGTGGACCACTGTGGTGCAACTAAGGCCAACACACCAAGAGCAGCCACAGGAGGAAGCAGATCATACAGGGATGTGGAATAAGGAAGATTATATGATTAGGAGCCCTTTTCCTCTCATTATAATATGAGGAAGGTACCTTTGCCCATTGTCAGGAGAATCGTAGACATCTTGGCTCTCTAGCATGTGGGACTGGAATGTCAGAAACTAGTGAGGGACCCACTGAAATGGATGTATTGCGGACAGAGGGTAATTTCTGGCTGACTCTGGCTCTGATGATGAAACTCCAGTGGCACGGATGTGAAGAGCTGTGAGTTCGTCTTCAGCAGTTCTGAGTGCTCACAGATCTATATGTGAGAAGTGACACACGCTGTCCGGGAATCATCTTTAGAGCCCGTGTTTGATACAGCCCTTTAAGGTGTAAGGTTAGGTTGTGTGTCTGAGATCTTTCTTCTTTAGGAAGACCTGGATTGCTACCTCCCTCTCATGACCTCTTTTGCTGTGTCCCAGACATTTGGGCCTTCGTGTTATCATTTTCATTGTTCTCCATGGACTTTTTAATTTCCTCTTCCATTTCTCGGTTAACCCATTCATTCTTTAGTAGAATTCATTCTTTAGTCTCCAAGTATTTGTTGTCTTTCCAAGTTTTTTCTTGTGGTTGATTTCGAGTTTCATAGCATTTTGGTCTGAAAATATGCACGGTACGATCTCAGTCCTTTTGTACTTGTTGAGGGTAGAGTCCGTGTTTGTAACAGTCATGTTTATTATCTTCTGTACTTCATGGTGTTTTGATGTCTTGGGGGCCTTGCTGGCTGAGGCCCTCCCAGAGCCAGCTAATCCCTAGAGATGGCAAACCAACTTCCTTGTGAGCGTGTCTTTCCTGGGCAAACCGACCAACCCAAAGCCCATATCCCCAACCACGCCCTTCATCTGTCTCTTCATGTACCAAACCAACAAGCTGCCGGCCCTGCCGCCCCAGGCCGAGGCAGCTAAACCAGACAGAGACCACTCTGATAGTCCAGAACCCCCTGAAATTATTCAAATGGTCCAGTCCTAAACGTACTCAAGCTTTCCTACCTTGCCTCAACATTCCTTCCCACAGAAATCACCATAAAGGCTCAGGGCCCGGCTTTCTCCTCTCTCTCTCTGTCTCCTAGCTGCCACAGTGCTTCTCTGTGTCGCCTTTCACGGTGTGGTAACTAATGAGCTCTTTTGTCAAGGGCAGTCGTCTCTGTGTCTGTTACCTTACCATATCTGATTAAAACACATCCAGGGCACAAATCTTGTAACAGTGTTAAAGATTTCAGCATTTAAAATGAAATCCAGGGGCACCTGGGTGGCTCAGTCAGTTAGGCGTCTGACTTAGCTCAGGTCATGATCTCACGGTTCGTGAGTTCAAGCCCCACATTAGGCTCTCGGCTGACAGCATGAAGCCTAGAGCCTGCTTTGGATTCTGTCTCCCTCTTTCTGTCTCTCTCTGCCCCTCCTCTGCTCATGATCTGTCTCTCTTTCAAAAATGTATAAACATTAAAAATTAAAAAAAATAATAAAATGGAATCTAAAGTTAATTCCCAGTCCAGCCAGTGATCACACATGACTTGAGTTGGTTCTCCATAGTTTTTCAGTGCTGGCTGGGCCTGGCGGCCATTGCATGACCTCTGGGTTCAAGGCCTTTCTAGATGGGAGCTTTCTTGTCTGTCTGCCAGGGCTTTGCACGTGCTGAGGCTTTTGCTGAGGTTTGTGCAGGTGAATTTGCTGCTCTTCGGGCTGGCTTAGACATCCCTAAACTCCTCTTTGGCTCCAGTACCATGTTATTTCTAGAAACAGTAGCATCACCTGGCACTGCTGACTGCTGTATCCTGAAATTCTCCTTCCTTGGCTTCCAGGATGCTCTCTTGGATTTTCTTCTTCGGATTGCTCTTTAAAAAAAAAAAACTCATGTGTGTTCCTCCTCCTCTGCCTAGCCTTTATTTTTATTTTGAAAGTAACATCTGTGTATATGCAAGGAGGGTGTTCAGTGAGGAGTAACGATCTGTCCACCCTGTGCTCCAGTTCCCCAGATTTTTAATTTGGTTACGTGTGTGTGTGTGTGTGTGTGTGTGTGTGTGAGAGAGAGAGAGAGAGAGAGAGAGAGAGGGAGACAGAGAGAGAGAAATATAGGACGTATACTGGCACATGATATATACATACACACATTCCACGTGTTTTTATATATAAATGCTGTCAGACCATAATGTTGACTTATTCACCCTTTCATTTATCAATTTACTGAGCGCGTACTCCATGCCACCCGCTGTTTAGGAACAAGAAACACTGTGGTGAGCAGACTTTCCATGGAGTTTATATTCTGTTGGGAGGGGCAGGTAATTCAAACAGTAAAAAGAAAGATAATTTCAAATAATGAGAGCTGATTAGATCATGATCTAAAGCACGACCATGTGATGAAGGCAGCAAGGAGGTATCTTTCGCATAGAGTGGTCCGGGAGGGCCTCTGTAAGGAGTGAGTATTGTGTCAGGACAGCAGCTGAGTGAAAAGGAGCCAGCCTGCTGTGAGGATTGTGGGGGGAGCGCCGGAGTGGGAAGGCCAGAATCAAGGGCGGCTGCACTGCGCTGCACTGCGAACTGGCCCACACCTTGCTTTCACTCACCAGCACGTATGAGATGGTTGCATATCCATCACAGATAAAGCTGCTTTTTTTAAAAGTATATTTTATTTATTTTGAAAGGGAAAGAGAGCACATATAGCAGGGGTAGAGGGAGAGAGGTAGGAGGGAGGGAGAGAGAGAGTGAGAGATGGGAGGAGAGAGAGAGAGAGAGAGAGAACGAGCACACACACAGCAAAGGTAGAGAGAAAGAGAGAGAATCCCAGGCAGGCTCTGTACTGACAGTACAGAGGCCTTGAGCTCATGAACCATGAGATAATGATCTGAGCTGAACTCAAGAGTCAGGTGCCTAACTGAATGAACCGCTCAGGCATCCCTAAAAATACTTTTTCTTTTTGGCAATTGCATAGTATTCTATTAGAAGGATAAACCATAATTTATTTAGCCAGTCACTTATTATTTAAATTTCTAATTTTTTTGCTGATCTAAGCAAGTTTGACATGAATATTTTTGAGCCTGTATATTTGCCCACAAGACAAATACATTGGTAAGGACATACCCAGGAAGTAGAATAATTGGCACAAATGATGTGTACCTTTACTTCTAATTGATATTTAATTTATGTACCCAATTGCCCTTCATAGAATTGAACAAATGTGTACCTCCAGCAACAAGGTATGGGAGTGCCTGTTTTCTCTATCTATCTATCTATCTATCTATCTATCTATCTATCTATCTATCTATCATTTATTAATTTTGAGAGATAGAACTCAAACGGGAGGGTCAGAGAGAAAGGGAGAGTGAGCTGTCAGCACAGAGCCTGATACGGGGCTCAAGCTCATTAGCTGTGAGATCATGACCTGAGCCAAAACCAAGAGTCAGACACTTAACTGGCTGAGCCACTCAGATGCCCCCAGTTTCACTCTTTAACTCTTGTGTTTGCCTTTTTGAGCCTCATCAAAATAAATGGCCCAAATAGCATTTTGAAATTTTATTTTGCACTTCTCTCATGAGTGAGGTTGAAACTCTTTTCGTATGTGTAAAAACCATTTATTTGCATTTCCTTTTCTGTGACCAGTCAGTCCATACCCTTTGCCCAATTTTTTCTTTGTGATTATTCATCTTTTTTCTCTTTTATTGACTGGCAGGAATTCCTTATGTATTAATGAAATGGGTCTCTTCCATACGGTATATATGGAAGTTTGTCTTTTCTCTTTTCAATTGGCTTAAGGTAGTGTCCCCACGGGTAAAGCCGCTTCACATCTAATTAGCGAATTATGTGGCTTACGTCATGCTTAGACAGTCCATCGTTCAGTGCTGGTGTTCCTCACGGTCCTGCTTTGGAGCTGCTCTGTTCCTCCCTGAGCTTCGCAGTCACGTCAGGTATCCCTGATGAGCTGGTGACTTCTGTGTTCTCCTGACTTACACACGGCTGCCCCCCGTGCAGCCCCAGACCTCTTGTCAGCATTCTCAACACTGAACCCACCACCCCACCTTGGCCCGCCCTCAGACCGGCTACTCCCCCTGTGCGCTCCGTCCCAGGGAGCCGGGACGGTCGTCTTTTCTAGGTAGTCCGTGTATCCCTGACTCCTCCTTCCGTTTTAATCCCTGAGCAGTCTGTTCTGTTCTGTCTGCCTTCTCAACACTTCTCCCACCTGTCCACCTCTCTCCGTTCCCGTTACCACTTGCCCGAAATGGGCCAGCATGATCTCCAGCCTGTATTTCTACACGGGCTTCCTTGTAAATGCCCTTTTTGTTGTGTCCTTCTCCAGTCCCTTCTTAATGTAATAGTCAGTGTTCATAGCAGATCGTATCACTGCTCTGCCTACACATGTTCAATGGCTTTTCCTTCTTCTTTTCCTTCTCCCTGCCCCCCACCTGTCATTTTTCTCTTCTTCTTCTTTAGGGTCAAGTCCAAACTCTTGAATATTGCTTTTAAGGCTTCTGTGTTCTGGTCCCTGTTTGTACTTCTAGCATAACCTCTCAGTGCTAGAAATATGCATCCCCAGCCCTGTCAATTAGACCCAGCCCCATCAACAAGTTCCTGGAATGTCTAAAGGCCTCTTTGGACTTGGGGCATTTGCGCACGCTGTTCCCTCTGCCTGGATGCTCCTTTCCCAGCTGTCTTTGGCCCCGCTATCCCTGCCTGCACTGAGGTCCTGCACATCACTTCTTCATAAGCCTTTACTGATGATCCTACCACCCCAAGTCTACGCTGATTGCTTCCCCCAGTGTCTTGTATTTTCCCCATCATAGTACCCGTCACATAATAATGTAGTGCCTCTTTATTTGCCCGAGTCCCCTAGTGGATTTCAGATGACACACAGGCTTCATCTTCATTCCTTCAATAATTTGGATTGAGGTGCTAGAAATACTGTGGCATTTCAATCACAGTTGAATCCTTAACTGTCTAGTTCTTGGCATGGAACCATCACTCAGTAAACAGCTATTTGTTGCACACACAGATGAATGAATAACTTCCGGGATTTTCTCGGCGTAGCCTAACATCTATCCTTAAAGTTTTGTGCCAGTTTGTCTCCTTTAACATGCCAGGATGTATTCAAGTAACATCATTGAGAAACAGTCACATCAATGGATTTTATGTTCTCTGTCAGTTTTACATGACATTGTGGGTTAGCAATTCTTCCTTTCAATGTCTCCTTGCCGTTTCTTTGACAGCAGTATTTCCTCCAAGCTGCTGGTGGACTCAAGTTCCTTGGGCCTTCCTGCCTTTGAACCACACAGGCATTCCCCGGATCAGCCCCTGCGGGGCTCACTCTAGTTCCTCTTTCCTCCCGAGCTGTTGGTGAGGACACAGTGTTTAGGCAAGTGGGCTCAGGCTTTAGGGATGGAGGGTAAGAAATCTTTATGATTCACTGAGCAGACCCCCAAAATGTCTGTTCTCCAGTAATGCTTGTTTCTGTATAGAAGCAACATCCATGGAGAATGATTAGGAGAAATTTGGAAGATATCTCATCAGGAAATAAAAATCACCCTTAATCTCATCACAGGGGGAACAGTTACTGACTTTTTGGGGAATGGTAGCACCCACTCCGTGGTCTCAGTGGCCATCTGTGAATCCATCCGCAGGCTCCTCTCCGTCCTGCACTCTGGACGCCATCTTCCCCATTGGTCCAGGGCGGCATTGCAGCTTCACAGCTTCGACACCGGAGCCCCCATCACCACCCTCCCAACTTGCCCCTGCTCCTGTGTTCCCTATTTCAGCAAATGGTAGCACCATCCACCCAGCAACCCCACCCAGCGACCCAGATTAGAGATGCTCCTTAACTCTTCTTTCCTTTACGCATCCATATCTAGTCAAAGTTCTGTAGTTTCCACCTCCTGCCTACCTCTTGACTCCATGTCCCTCATCCCCTGGGTCAGTCCCCTGGTCCAGACTCCTTCACCTTTCTCCTAGAATAGGGCAGCAGCTCTCCAGACAGACCTCCATGCCCCTAGATTCCTCTCTTCACTACGGCCAGAGTTACCACCCCATGAATTCAAATCCTTCCGCTCTTGACAAGGTCCTTCCTGAACTGTCCCAGTCCCTGTGAAGCCATTGCTGCTGGACCTTCTTCACCCTCCTCTTCTGCTGATTGGCCGCTATTCAACCTATACTTCTCCACTTAGCCATCTGTGTCTTCCAGAAAGTTTTCTCTGACTCACGTCTCCTCTCCAAAAGCCTGGCACAAAACCTCCTTCTCAGGAACCACTCCATCCATTGCATCTTCACCGTTCACATTTTCCTCCCTCTCCATCTGAGAGCCCCTGCGGCCATGAGTTGTGCCTTCTTGCTCATGTCAGCCCATGACCTTGCACAGGCCCCGGTGTATGGGGGGTGGGGGAGGGGACCAGCAAGGGCTGATGGGGCCACCGTCTTTGGCCATGCTCAAAGGAAGGGTGGAGAATGGGGCACCTGCTGGGAGACTCGCCTTATGTGGACACTTTCCTGAATCCAGTCCTTGAGTCCCCCCTGATGGTGTTCCTGACACAGACACCTCCTGACAGAGTCAGCCTTTTGGAGAGGGAGCGGAGCTGCCCTCCCTGGCCTGGTCCCAGCCTGCGGTCAGGGCTCACGCAGACCTTCTCCCTGCCGCCCCTGCCCCAGCACCCTGCGGATGGCGGAGGTGATTTCGCGGTTGCGCAGGCTGTAGATGAGCGGGTACAGCAGAGGCGTGATGTTGGTGTAGATGAGCGCCAGCGTGCGGTCCCGCCGTGGGGAGTGGCTGGCCTTGGGCCGCACATACATGAAGGTGGCACAGCCGTAGTGCAGGAAAGTGACAGCGAGGTGCGAGGCGCAGGTGGAGGCGGCCTTGTGCCGGCCCCCGGGGGAGCGCAGGCGACGCAGCGTGGCGGCGATGGCTCCGTAGGAGGACAGGATGAGCAGCGAGGGCAGCAGCAGCAGCACCAGGCAGGTGCCCAGCAGGGGAAGCTCGTCGGCGTAGCTCCGTGTGCACGCCAGGTCCAGCAGCGCCGTGATGTCGCAGAAGAAATGCACCAGCAGGTGGGAGCCACAGAAAGGCAGGTGGAAGATGGCCACCGTGAGCCCCACGGACACCACCAGCCCCCCGAGACAGCAGGCCAGGGCCAGCCTTGCACACAGACCTGGGGTCACCACTGCAGTATAGCGCAGTGGGTGGCAGATGGCCACATAACGATCGTAGGCCATGGTGGCGAGCAGGAAGCACTCGGCCCCACCCAGTGCCACAAACATCTGCATCTGAACAGCGCAGCCCAGGAAGGAGATGGGGCTGCCCCCGCCAAGGCCCGGCATGGCCAGGTCCACCAGGGAGCGGGGCACCACCACCAGAGTGTAACAGAGCTCGATGGCCGACAGCTGGCACAGGAAGAGTAGCATGGGTGGCGGGCTGGGCACTGAGGCCACGGCCACCAGGATGAGCAGGTTCCCGCCCAGGGTGACCAGGTGCACAGCTAGCAGCAACAAGAAGAGCACCGGCCTCAGGTGTGGGAACTCGGAGAACCCCTGAAGGACAAAGCCACGGGGCACGGTGGCATTGCTGGGGCTGTCCATGCACTGGCCTGCCTAGAGGCACCTGTAGGAAAGAGGGGGAAAGGAGAGCTTGCGAGTGTAGTATCTCTGCCCTGCCGCTAGATGGAGTTATGAGGGCGGGAGGGATTAGGGGCTGCCGAGAGGGGGTAGAGTGTCCGGGTGCACTCCAGCCCCACATCCCCATGATGGACGTTTTAATTAACTTGTGTAGTTTTGTCTCCTGGACTAGAATTCCTATAGCTGCTTTCTCAACATGCTCTTTCCAAAGAAGCCTTAATCGTGGGCCCTTTCTTTGCAACCTGTCACTCCTGACCTCCACCTACAAATGATTCCTTGCCTTCAGACCCTAGTTATTGTTTGGTGGGTACTGTTTGTAGGCAGGAATATTATGCTGTCCTCAGCCTTCGCTCCTCAAGGCAGGAATCATGTCTTTATGCCCCGCTTCCGTTTCCTCCTCCCTGGTCTGCTCTATCACATTTGAATTGCTTTTCTGCGATGTGTCACAGAATCACAAAAACAAGATGCAGATGAAGACCTCAGCGATCATCTCCTACAACCTCATAATTTTAAAAAGGAAAATAAAGCTGGTGGGGCGTGTGTGTGTGGGAGGCTTAACTACTCACAGAAAGCTAGGAACAGAATCTGCATTCCTGAGGCTGAATCCAGAACTTCCCATGACCCCATATGGGTCACTAGGATCAGTTGGCCAGTTCATATTGATTTAGCCTTAAATAGAGACCCAGGTCTGTGCCAGGTGCTGAGGCAGATGTTTAGGCAGCAGAGGACGGTTGGTGGGAAGGCCTCTCTGGGTGCATCAGGAACAAAACGTCCCTAACATTTTTTATTAATACTCTGTCAACATGAGAAAAAGTGATGTGTGTCTGTTCTAACTCGCCTTTCAGAGTTAGCAGTGCATTCCAAATTTGCCGACTGAACATAATTTCTTTCCCAGCGTCACCCAGTGACTCATTTGCAAGCAACATTTGGAAAACATTGATAGCCTGTAGGTTGGCTGCAATTGCTGCAAACTTTTGCAGTGGGGAACATAAGGTAATAGGGACTTGGAGGCAAACTAGAGGAGGGTGTTTGATTTTCCAGTAGTAATTAATGACATCTCATTTTATTTCCTTATCTCTTTTTTACTAACTCTAATTGTAGGCTCACCTATTATTTCCTCTTAGTGCCTCTGAGTCACTATTAATAACCAATTTTGGAAGTGGAATTTGTGCATGGCTGTTATACCGTAGAATGCAATAGCAATAAAGCCTGGTCAAGGGCAGCAGGTAAATCAATGGCAGAGCTGGAAGGAGTGGGAAGAGCTTGATTTCTGCTATCTAATGCTCATTTTAGAAAGGAGAATTCTGAGGGTTCATATTTATCATTCTGTGCTATTTTCTGCCATCTGAGTGGAGCCCCTTCTAACCACAGTTTTGGGGTCTAATGGAGGAGAGTCCTGTGGGGTGGGTTTGGGGTGGGTGGAAAGTCGGGGAGTCACTTCCCATCTCTTTTAGAGCCCCCACATTTGTTGTTTGTATGTTTGTTTCGGCCAGTATCCATTCTGTGGAGCCAGTTTGACAAACCTGTGCCGAGTGCCTCTTCCTTGCCCAGTGTTGGAGCTGCAGGCGGCAGCGGGAGTGGGGGGCTTGGCTGTCCTGGAGGCTGAAGCAGGGTGAAACTGAGGAAGTACCCACAATGGCTGTCCTCACTGCCTCGGCCTGCCCTTTCTCTACGTCTTTCTTTTCATCTTCTTAGAGAAGCACAGGGTGGGGGGCAGAGAGACAGAAACAATCCCGTGCTCTTCCCTTCGTGTCCACGCTGCGCAGAAATGACAGGGTAGGTTGCTCAGGGGGCACCAGTAACTCCAAGCTCGAGGTACATTATGGTTTACACATGAGGCTGTGGAAAGCGAGGCAGGTCGGTCAATTCAATCAAATGTAGACTGAAGAATATTTCTCTTTTGCTTAGCATATTTAGGAGGACTTGTCATAAACTCTAGGAATGCTTATTAGAAATGTCTACTGTCTGGGAGGGGGAGGAGACACTTTCAAAACTTCAAGATTTGATTCAAAATCGGGCTGCGCCCTCGTTGGAGAAGCTACAGAGGGAGAGCCTGCCTTGAGCCACCTTTCTCCCCAGGCACAGAAGGGCAGAGGGTCTCCCTTCCAGGTGGTTCATAACCTCAACAAAAATGGCTACACTTAAGGGATTCGTAGGCCATTTAACTCACTTAATCCTAGAGTCTCTTATTATCCCCTTAACGAGGCAGGTGGACTCTCAGTACACCCATCTAACAAGTGAGGAAACTGAGAGACCTAAAGGAATTAAATGCCGTGTAGCTGGTTAGAGCTAAAGGCAGGTTACACTCAAGCAACCTCATCTCTGATAGTTCATGGTCTTCTCCAGTACCCAGCCTTCCTCTCCTAAAAAGTCCGCTCCACGTAAGACACAGTGTGCCCCTTTCCCTACATCTCCCGCCTTTCCCTTCCTCAGAAATTACCTACCCTCCCCTAGGCGTTTCTGCCTTCAGATTTCCCTTTGCTGACATTTCTCTTGAGGGCATGTAGATGTGAGCAGAAATACAGATAACCTAAGATTACAAATCTAAAAATAATTTCTCCTTAGCTTTTGATGTTCATCGCCGCGATTGTTATTCTGGCAGATCTGTGTGAGGCTCAGTGGGGCCCCCACAGAGCAATGGCTGCTGGCCCAGGACACCTCAGTGTGGCCGGGGGCCTTGCTGGGCTGGGGCTGCAGGTCTCTGATCTGATTTTTGCTGTGCAGGGTAATCAAAATGATCTGTAATAATGATGTTTTTAAAAGCCATTTTAGGGACGCCTGGGTGGCTCAGTCAGTTGGGTGTCCCACTCTTGAATTTGGCTCAGGTCATGATCTCACGATTCGTGGGTTGGAGCCCCGCGTTGGGCTGCTTGGGATTCTCTCTCTCTGCCTCTCTCCTCTCTCCCTCTGCCCCTTTCCAACTTGCACTCTCTCTGTCTCAAAATAAATAAATAAACTTACCAAAAAAGTTTCTAATTTTTTAAAATTAAATCAGGCAGAGCCTGACACTGACACAGGTCTCAAACTCACGAACCGTGAGATCATGACCTGTGCTGAAGTCAGATGCTTAACCGACTGAGCCACCCAGGTGCCCCCAATTAAAGCACTTTTTAAAGAGGCTGTACAATGAGAGATTTGAGAGGCATACCAGTCAGGTCCCTCTGGGTTGTGGGGAGTCCATAGAATCGTGAACTAGAAGGGAGCTCGGGTCAAAGGTCCAGATCCTCATGTTAGAGCAGGTGAGGCCGAGAGAGTCACATACTGTGTGGGGCCTCACTGCCATCTGTTGGTGGCAGAGTCTTGGATCAGAGTCCAGGTCTCACAACTCTTGGTTCACAGTTCTGTTTCTGCCAGAATTGTTTTCCAGAGTAGACCTGAGCCCACTGATCTCGTATTATTATTTACAAAAGCACCAAATGAGAGGTCACAGAAAAGTCAGATCATTGTCAGGGGCGCCTGGGCGCCTCAGTTGGTTAAGCGTCCCAGTCTTGGTTTTAGCTCAGGTCATGATCTCATAGTTCATGGGACTGAGCCCTCCTTGGGCTCTGCCCTGACAGCGTGGAGCCTGCTTGGGGTTCTCTTTCTCCCTCTCTCTCTCTCTGCCTCTTTCCTGTTTGCGTGCTCGCTCGCTCTCTCGCTCTCTCTCTCTCTCTCTCTCTCTCAAAATAAATAAATAAACATGTAACAGAAAAGAAAAATCAGATCATTGCCTCCCAGGAAATTAAATTTATAAATATGCCTGAGTTTCTCTAACTTGATTTAATAATCTGTCATGGGCCTCTGCTCTATGAGTTTATACAAATGGTTCTGGAATCTGTTTTCTTCCAGTGCTTCCCTTTAGGAAAGATACATACTATACAGTCAAAGATTTTTTTTATCTTAAAAAAAAAAAACCCAAAAAAGGATTTTTTTTCCCTTTTTAAAATCCTCTGTGAAGTAGATAGAGTCCCCCAGTGTGTATTTTTGCTTTGTTATTTGCTGGGTTTGATTTGGGGTGGGGACAAGTTACTTAACACACGCAAAGCCTTGCCTCCTCACTGTCAGAAGGGGATAACAAAGGACAGTGTTGTGAGGTTCCATGAGATACTAGCACAGAACCTGGTGCACCAAAAGACTGTAAAGCATTCTCATTTTTCTGCTTTTCTTCATGATCGCTGAGCTTAGCACCTATTTCCTCTGGACACTCTTTCCGCCATGCGCCCTCCTCACGTCTTGATCGGGTCCGTTCAGATGCTTTTTCTAGCTTAGTGCCTTTTCTGTTTTCTGGGGTCTAAAAGCAGGGTGTATGTAGTATTCTGGATTTAGGAATCTATGGGGAGATAAGTAGACATAGATGTAGACAAGTCTGTCTGCTTATCTACCTACATACCAATCTGTCGACGTCATCATCATCATCATCAACATCAACATCATCATCTTTACTCTCCCTCTATGTTTCTACTTTTTTTCTGTTACATTTCCAATTGTTTTTGTAAAACTGTACAGACTCTGGAAAAAGACATCTGTGGATTTGAAATCTGCTGCATCCACTCACCAGTCATATTACGTCAGTCTCCCCAGTCTTCAGTCGTTTTACATCTAAATGGAGACAAGGGTGTCCAGCTCGTAGGGTTGTGGTGAGAAATGGGTACACTTGCAAAGGAAGCTCACAGCACAGTGCCAGGCACAGAGTGGGCAGCCAGAGGTGGTTATTAATCGTGTCACGTTATAAACCAACTTCTGCGGTATCATGTCGGCCTTTGGGCTCTGTCTGCATACAGCTGACAGCTATAATTACCACAATGAGTCCTTTTCCTATGGCATCAGCCTTTTCCTTGGTTTATGAGCGCTAACTTGGAATTCATGCATTTACATATACTTGCATTGTTATGTATTTTAAGTTTAGATTTGTTTTCTGGAATCAAATCCCTTGAATTAAAACGCAATTACCATGTTCTTGTTCTGTCACACAAATTTACATCTTTCAGTGTTATTGTCCTCATTGGTTTGGTAATTTCGTTACTCAGAGGAGCTAAATATCATCTCTGGATGTAGAGATTTCACTGTGTGCTTCCTTTTGCAACCATTTATAATCTCAGCCTTGACCCCTTGGGTATGAGTCTCTTTCACAGCAGTAGCTGTGTCTTGTGACCAGTTCCTTGTACATGGTAAAGCATCCACTGAGTCCTTGATGACTAAATTTGGTAAGATATCTCATCAAAGGCTTTTGAAAGTCTAAATAAAAGAAATCCTGTGTTGGTTTCTTGTCGGCATCTTTATCCCCCAAAAGCATTTAAGTAGGTTTAATTGGGCATATTTTTCTTACACAAACATTCTTGCCTTTCCCTGCTTATGTGATTAGTGATTCTACATGTTATAAAAATGAGATGCCATTGCTATTTTTTGTGCTCGGGAGCTCTTCTCAAAATGATGGCTCCATGGACAGTCTTTCAGCTTTCTAGCTCCGGCTCAGGTGTTACCTCGGGTTTTGCATTTTGGCCAACATTTTCTCCTCACAGTTTCCCGAGAACTCAGTGTCACAACGACGCGTGCATCTGTGTTCAGAGCTCCCTGAATAGTTGCCACTGCTGGTTCTCCCCCCAAACCAATTGTGGGATTAGGGCTTTGAGTAAAATATCATTTTAGGCTTCTTGCCCTTTTTCATTCTCATCTGGAGAGGAGCTTTGAACCATAGAAATCTAGGAGCCCCACTGGGTTTAGAGCCAGCTCTCCGCCTTTGATGCTTTGAAAGAGACTCTGGCTTGAACGAAGCACCCATTTAAAGTTAATCTCTGACCCATGCTTCCGCCAGAGGAAGAAGACTGAGGTTCAGAAACGAGCACTTTCATGTTCAACATTAAAATTGTCTGGTGAGGAGACAGCCCCAGCTTTGGCACTGTGAAGGTCGACGTTATCACACGTAAACGCATGGTCATTGTACCGTTACCAATTGGAAAGTATTCTAGATTTGAGGACGAGTCACCTAATCTATTGGAAGAAAACATATTGCAGCTTTGCTCTAGAGGGAAATTAGTTTGCTTTCAAAATTTATTATTTTTTAAATGAGCTACCATTTTCCATGAAGTTAGCTTTAATAGGTTTAAAAATACTTCTCATTCCTAAACTGCATGTTTTGCTACAAAATACCAAGAGGACTCCCTCAAAAACCCAGAAGACCCTCCGTGTGAAATGTGCTCTTGGTTCTTGTCGGTCATGGCTGGAGAGCTAGAACTCCGTGACACGGCAAGGCAGCTGTTTGGATGAGGAAGTCCAGGCCACCTCAGCTTTGCCAGGGCGGTTTCATGATTCATTAAAAAAAAAAAAGAGAGAGAGAGAAGAAAAATCCAAAAAACAAGAAAACAAATACTGGTGAGAAAAAAAAAAAAATGTTGATCTCCTGGGCCAGCCACCTTCCAGGACAGAACCCTGTTCATGTTTTCAGAACACTGCCTCAGAAAGCCATGGGCCCCTCAGAAAAGCGTTCACCTGTGAGAGCTGTGTGCACAGTTTTGGCTTCAGGAGCTCTTTCCAATGGGACATTCTCTCACCACCCTACTGCTTGCTTCCCAGTTTCCAGAATAGTCTCTGGTGGTTGCTGAGAAAAGCAACAAAGATTAGATGAAATGGGGTAGAAGGCACAGGATTTGGCCAGCCCAGGGGTGGGCTGTGCTGACCCAGCTCTTCTTCAAGGAGGGCTCCCTGTGGTAGGTGTGGTCCGAAGCCCGGGGAGTTAGTGCTTTGGCCGGGAAGTGAGAAACTAATAGAGCCGCCACCACCACCATGACAGGGAGTTTCTGTGTGTCCTGTGGAGCCAGATCATGATTACGGATACTCTCTTCCTCAGTACTCTCTATTCTGTGTCTAAGAAAATAAATTATTTTCCTCAATTTTATTCTTACATGTTACCCTGTGGAAACAACATACAGTTGGATGCCTCTTGCCATGAGAGCCTCTGTTCACTTCAGACAGGACTCTCCCGTTTTTAGATGGGAAAGCTGAGGCAAAGGAAATGCACTTGGGTACAATCATGTGATAAAAATAGAAGGAGAACGTAAAAGTCCTGAAATCTGTAGCTGCCTGATGTTCCTCACACCTGATCCCACATCAGTGCACCCAAGATTGAAGGGACCCACAGTTAGAGTGCTTTGAACATCCCGTGCCCCATGATTAACTGCTGGGGGGCCCTGGAGCTGCCTAAGGAGGGTGGTGGTATGGGAAGAAATGCTTCTCTCACATGTAGTCTCTCTTTTGGGCAAACTTAGCTGGGAAGTGTTCTGATTTCTTTATTTCCATACTCTACTCTTTTTTTTTTTTTTAAGATTTTTATCTTTACATAATCTCTACACTCAACATAGGGCTCAAACTTACAACCCTGAGATCAAGAATCCTGCTCCACCAACTGAGCCAGCCAAGCACCCCTCCATGCTCTGCTCTTGGGGTTTCCTTCTCTTCCTCTGCGCACCTACCTTGCAGATGCCAGCCTAGCCTTCTCCTCACCTGGGCTCAGGAGAGGAGTGACTTGAAGATCGAGGCCAGAGGAGACAGCTTGTGGGGACTGGAGGTTACAGAGATCACAGGTACCATGAAAGGCAGGAGGCTCTGGAGTTGCAGGGGGCAGTCGTAGAAGCCGGAAGGAGGCCTTGCAAGGAAGAGAAGAGATGTTGAGGCTGGAAGAGGAACCCCGAAGGGTTTTCCACAGTAGTTTCTGACTAGCGGTGTCTGGTGGGTGCTGGGACCTAGGCTTGGCTTTATATCCCTGGAGAGGCGGGGGCGATGGAGAGGAGAGAGGTATACTAGTCCCCTCCACAGGGAGCGTGAGGACAAGAGCGTCCTGTTCGTCTGTTAATCCACTCGCCACAAATCCCTCCTCCCGGCTGGAGACCTAGTAGGTACGACGTGGCACACGTAACTGACTCCAGTGTCCAAGAGAAACAACTCTTCCTGTGTCACGCAGCCTGCCTGCCCAGAGTGCCGTGTGCCCCATTGGTACCCAGCGCTTTCCCTAGAGTGTGCCTTGCCCCTGTCTCGTCATGGCAATTCCCATCTCTGCCTGGTGGACCAGGTGGCAGCTTCAGCTCACATCCTGAAGTGGCAGGTGCCTGCTAGGTCTCAGGGGTCTTAATTTGTCCAGTGCCTAGCGCAAGGGAGCTGGCTGCTAAGAGGCAGGAAGGAGCCTCCTTCCCGGACTCTCACACGTGTGCAAGGACCCAGGAAGCTGCCTGAGGAGGCCTCTGCCCAGGGGCACTCCTGCCCCCGGAGTATGAGCGAGGCAGCTCTGGCAGGGCCCTCTGTGTTTGGAAGCTGAAGAATTGCTCTTGAGTTTTTGGCTCTCCGCACGCCTGTGTGCATACGTGTCCTGGCGTCACAGGACTCTAGACGTCATCTTTCCTCATTTACTCATTAGTTTTTCATTAATTCAACAATTCAGCACATGTTTCTTGAGTGCCTACTGTGTGCCAGGCTTTGGTTCAGGTACCTGGGGTATCGATCAGGGAGGAAAAAAAGACAAAAATTCCTGTCATCTTGGTGCTATGTCCCAGGGAGGAGTTGGACAATAAGCACTTTAAGTAAATGATGTTACGTACTCACAAGTGAGAAGTGTAACAGAGAAAAATAAAGGAGGATAGAGAATGTGCGGGAAGACGTGCAATTTTAAATATGATGTTTGAGGAAGGCTCTAGTGAGCAGGTGACATTTGATGCAAAACCCGAAGGAGGTGAAGAAGTGAATCCTGTGGCTATCTGGCAGGAGAACTTTCCAAGCAGAAGTAGCCAGTCGGAGGTCCTGAGTGGAGTGCAGTGAGGCGTGTTTGAAGCACAGTGAGGAGGCCAGTGTAGCCGGGGTGGAGTCAGTGAGGATAGAAGAGTTGGCAGATGAGGTAAGAAAATTAGTGGGTGGTCAGGAGGTGGTGCCTTACCGGCGATGATGGGAATTTGGCTTTTGTTCTGTGTGAGGTGGGGCCGCTGGAGGCCTCGAGCACCAGAATGCTACAGAAGGATCCCTCTGGCCGCCTTGTTGAGAATAGACTGTAGGGGACCAGGGTGATCACCATTACAGTGATCCACTTGAGGGAAAATACGACTTGGGTTAGATGAGCTGTAGAAGTGGTGAGACACGGTTGGATTCTGAATATATTTTAAATGAAGAGCCAGCAAAATTTTCTGACTGGTTGGATATGGGGAGTGGTGAGAGAGGGGTCAGAATGGCTTTATTTTTCTGCCTGAGTGACAGGAAGGATCAAGGTGTCATTACCTGAGATGAGGAAGGCCTTAGGTGGAGCGAGTTTGGGGGAGGAAGGCGTGATCAGTAGTTCAGAGGCGGTGTATGTTAAGTTTGAAACACCTACTAGATATCCACGTGGATTTGTCAAGTTCATGGGAGTTCATGGGAGAGGTCCCACTTAGATGGATAAATTTGAAGTTGTCAGCTACAGGTGATATTCAAGGTCATGAAACTGGGTAAGATTAGCATGGGAATGAGTATAGTTAGAGAAAAGAAAGGGTTCTCCAAACTGAGCTCTGGGTTACTCCAGTGTTAGGAGTTTAGGAAGATGAGAAGCTGGAAAGGGGGTCTACAGAGAGGTATGGTCCAGTGGCCTCCATTTTTCTGCCGAGGAAATTATATACTTGTGTTCTGCCTACCTCCCAGGGTGCACATCTCCATCGTATAGAAGATTTACATGGAAAATAATTCCATGATTGAGTAGAATGATTTCCCCAATTGATAATAAACAATTACCTTAATCCCTACACACTTCTTATGTTAAAGGTGCTGTGGAGGGTTTCATGATAGTTGAACAGGAAGCATTCTTCATAAAATGTAAGGAGTTACGTCATAGGCTGGAAGTGAGGGCAGAATTCAAACCCAGTGGAGAAGGAAAGATTTGGAAACAAAATTCTGGATTCTAAAATTCTAGGTTCTTGTCCCAAACTTACCTTAAAAAATTTTTTTAAGTTCATTTATTTTGGGAGAGGGAGAGAGTGCAGTGGAGGGGCACAGAGAGGGGGGAGAGAGAGACAGAGAGAGGGAAAGAATCCAATCAGATCTCATGAACCCATGAACTGTGAGATCATGATCTAAGCTTAAATCAAGAATTGGATGCCCAACCGACTGAGCCACCCAGGCACTCCCCAAATTTACCCTGTTTGTTTGTATGTATACTTTAGGAAGGAATTCACTTTGTCCAAGCTTTGGTTCACATGACTGATACATAAAAATAGTACCACAGTCTGTGTCTAATTAGTAGATTGTTTTAAGACTTTATCTTTAACAGCTTCACTGAGGTATAATGGAGTACAAAGAACTGCCCACACTTCACGCGTACGGATTTGGTGATCCGCGTCATATGCAAACACCCGTGATACATCACCAGAGTGAAGGGAACAGACATATCCAGCACTTCCCAGAGTTTCCTGTTTCCCTTTTGTTTTTTGTTAAGTGTAAGAACACTTAACATGAGATCCACCCTCTTTAACAACAATCGAAATGCACAGTGCTGTATTGTAATCTGTAGGCATGATGCACAGCAGATCTCTAGAACTTACTCATCTTATATAACTGAAACCCAGTGCCCTTTGAATGACAGTTCCCCAGTCCCCCCACCCTCCAGCCCCTGGCAGCCACGATCGATTTCTCTTCTCTGCCTTAGACTGTTCAGATTCCTCCTGTAAGTGGATTTAAACAAACTGATATTTCTCCTGTCTTAGAGAAAGTCTCTCTTGATCCCATTTTTTTCATCTAACTCCCATTTTTATGTAGTCGGAAAAATTCTTCAACAGTTGTCTGTACTTGCTTCCTCTCTCTCTCTCTCCCCTCTTTATTTATTTATTGGGAGAGTGCATACACGGAAGTGAGCATGAATGGAGGAGGGGCAGAGGGAGAGAGACGATCTCAAGCAGGCTTCAAGCCCAGCACGGAACCCAACACAGGGCTCAGCCCCACCACCGTGAGATCATAACCTGAGCCAAAATCAAGAGTCAGTCAACTGAGCTACCTAAGTGCCTCTAATTCTTTTAAAAAACTGTTTTACACTGAGCTGTGGTTGACACAGGAAAAGCTGTCTTGAGATTTTAAATGAGATCTTACTTATGAAAACATTTTGTAAACTCCAAAGTGCTGAGTAAATGTGACTTGACAATGAATATTATATTGAAAAGCCGTGATCAACATAATTTCCAGCATAGAACTCTGCACCCAATCCCCCGCCTTCCCTGGCGCTGAGCTTTCAGAATGTAGAGTGCCTTCCCATTTCCCATTCTTCCTGTGTGCACAGTTTCCCAGTAAGGTGCGAGGCAGTTGGGAAGGGACTCCGTCTGAACAGGCCTCCTTGGTCATCAGGACTTGCAGATGTGATGATGTCATTTGCAAACAGCAGTGTGGTCATGGTTCAGAATTTTGGAAACGGCGCCAAGAAGAACTTGGACGTCATTTTCAGGATGTGTAAACTCTGCACTAAAGCAAAGGTTACCCTTGACAAAGGAGTTTGGGGTTTGTACATAGTGTTTTCTTTGGCCGGAGTCTGGCTTGATTTGAAGAGTTGTGTCAACACAGGGAATTCTCTCCTTGGGCCTAGGGATTCCTCAGGGTGGTGGTGCCTCTGTCTCCTCTCAGAGGGCTGCTGGGACTTTTCTCAGACTTGGAACCATGTGGGATCTGTGTTTGAACGGAGACTGGAAATACTTACATCATCTCCGCATTCCTCACCCATTTGTCATCCGATTGCAGATCAGCTGGTGAGAGAATCCTGCCTTTAGTCTCCACAGTGACTTCAGTGGAGAAGAGGTTAGTGAAATTATTGACTTTGATGAATATCTGTGGCCCTGAGGAAAAGAAGTTAATTTCTCATGGGGCTTTGCATTTTTTTTTTTTTTTTTGGTAGAAATGTTGACTTTAGAAAAAGAGCAGTAGAGTAAACCTAAAGTATACAAAATAAATTATAATGATACATATGGAAATCAAAGGTCTAGAAAAGAAACTAAATAGAATGTAACCCAAACCTTCAGTTAATTCGCTGAAAATTCTAAGAAGATGGATAAATTTCTGGAATTTTCACCAATGAAAAATGAGAAAAGATACAAATGAATTAAAAAAATAAAAACATAAAATAGATAAGAGATTAAAGATAATAAAAACATATTATTAAGAAGCATTTATGGATACAGTGGACCCGTATATGAAAATAAAAGCCTAATCAGCTTAAGAAGAAAGAAGAGTTGGATAGACTTATAATCACTGACATTGAATTATTATTAAAGAGATAATGAATTTTGGGGCACCTGTGTGGCTTAGTTGGTTAAGCATCCAACTTCAGCTCAGGTCATGATCTCACAGCTCGTGGTTTTGAGCCACATGTCGGGCTCTGTGCGCACATCTCAGAGCCTGGAGCCTGCTTCAAGTTCTGTGTTTCCCTCTTCTGCCTTTCCCCTCTCATGCTCTGTCTCTTTCTTCCTCAAAAATAAGTAAACATTTTAAAAAGTTAATAAAGTTTTAAAGATGGATATTACCATACTTTCAAGGGTCATATGATCCCCATATATTAATGTTTTTGCAGAAAATTAAACAAAAAGAAAACTTGCCCAACTCATTTTATGTTTGCATAACCTAGACTAAAATAATTCTCATTTATATGAAATGTATACACTAATTTTTTAGATGAAAGCTTTTTTTAATGTTATCTAAGGATACTGAACATTTTTTAAAAAACATTTTTACCAAGTGACAATTTTCTCAGGAATAGTGGGATGATTCAGCTTCAGAAAATTTATGATTCACTGTCATAACAGTTGACCAAAGGAAAAGAGAGTCAGTACACGTGAAAAAAAATGCTGAAAATTCTTTGAAGTTAGAAGTAGGAACTTTATGGGGTGCCTGGGTGGCTTAGTCGGTTGAGCGTCCGACTTTCGCTTAGGTCATGATCTCACGGTTCGTGGGTTCGAGCCCCGCATCGGGCTCTGTGCTGACTGCCAGCCCAGAGCCTGGAGCCTGTTTCAAAGTCTGTGACTCCCTCTCTCTCTGACCCTCCCCTGCTCACACTGTCTCTCTCTCTCTCTCTCCTAGAAATAAATAATTAAAAAAATATTAAAAAAAAAAAAGAAGTAGGAACTTTATAATCTAATGCAACCCAGCCAATACACAAAAAGTTTACAGCAGATGTATTTAATGGGTAAATATGAGGCACTTCTTCTAAGGTTGGGAACAAGACATACACTTTGTGTAAATTGTGCTTACCAGAATAGTAGTGGTGATTCTAACCAATAGAAAAGGAAAGAAAATAGCAACTGATATAAAAGAAGATATACAGGGAAATACAAGTGAAAGCCACACTGAGATACCACCTCACGCCGGTCACAGTGGCAAAAATGAACAAATCAGGAGACTCTAGATGCTGGCGAGGATGTGGAGAAACGGGCACCCTCCTACACTGTTGGTGGGAATGTAAACTGGTACAGCCCCTCTGGAAAACAGTGTGGAGGTTCCTCAGGAAACTAACAATAGAACTCCCCTATGACCCAGCAATAGCACTGCTAGGAATTTACCCAAGGGATACAGAAATGCTGATGCATAGGAGCACATGTACCCCAATGTTCATAGCAGCACTCTCCACAATAGCTAAAACATGGAAAGAGCCTAAGTGTCCATCAACAGATGAATGGATCAAGAAGATGTGGTTTATCTATACCATGGAATACTCCATGGCAGTGAGAAACAATGAAATCTGGCCATGTGTAGCAACATGGATGGAACTTGAGGGTGTTATGCTGAGCGAAATAAGTCAGGCAGAGAAGGACAAATATCATATGTTTGCACGTATAGGAGGATTAGGAGGATCTTAACAAAGGACCATGGGGGAGAAGAAGGGGGGAAATGGGGGAGAGGGAGGAAGGCAAACCATGAGAGACTCTTGAATGCTGAGAACAAACTGAGGGCTGATGGGGGTGGGGGAGGAAGGGAAGAGGGGTGATGGGCATGGAAGAGGGCACTTGTGGGGATAAGCACTGGGTGTTACATGTAAACCAACTTGACAATAAAGTATTAAAAAGATAAAAGAGGATATATTGTAATTATTTGCTGATGGTAATTTACATTTAAAATCCAAGAGAATTAATGGGCAAACTAGTCACACAAATAAAGTTCAGCAAGATTTCCCAATATAAGATCAATATATAAAAGTAAATAAGGCTCAGAAAAAAGTAAATAAGGCTCAATAATCAATTTAAAATATAATTTAAAAAATAGGATACCATTATAGTAGCAACACAGGCCATCAAATAAGTAGGAATTAATATAAGAAAATCAACGGCTTTATGAAGACAAATATAAAACTCTGGTAAAGGACAAGAAAGAGAATCCAAATAAATATAGAAATATACTGTGTTCGTGAGTAGGAAGACTTAGTAAAACTGCCAGTTTTTCCAACTTTGGAATATGTTAAGTGCATTTGAATAACAATTACAACAGGAATCATGAGGCAAACTGATATATTCATTTAAAAATATAGATAAAAAGTAAAGGCTCCAAAATAGCTAGTAAAAATTTGAAAATTCGAACTAAGATGGGGAGGAGAGAAGATGAGGAACCCTCCTAGATATTAAAATACACTGCAAAGCAATAATTAGTGAAATGCATTGATATTTGTATAAAAATAAATGGACCGACAGCACAAGATTGACAGTCCACAAACACGGATGCGTATTTTCACGTGCATTTGGTGAATGGTGGTGATGCATCATAAATCAGTGGAAAATGCTTTAATTTTAAAACAAATGTTTCAGAGAAGTAGGTTTATGATATGAAGAAAAATCAAGTGGAGGCTCCAGATATACCAAAAAGATATAAAACACACAATCCTTGAGAAAGATTGACAGAGTAGACTACAATAAAAATAAATATTTTGGTTAACAAAGGACAGCACAGTCCAGGAAGTGATACTTGCATCAGTACTATCAAAAAGTTATGGTTCTGTAAGGGAATTCCACAAGTTTTAAAAACCAAGGAAAATAGAGATGTGGTTGAGCTGTTTATAAAAAGAGTAGTTTGAATGGGTAATAAGTAATTGAAGAGGTTGTCAACATCGTATTTGTCAGATAATAATGTTTAAACGATCATGCAATCTCTTTTTACTTTCTCCATCGTCGCTGCTATGATGTGGATCCTTGGCTTTCTTTTTAGGCTTGTCTTCACACTAGCCTTTCAAGATCAAGCTATCTTTTGCCAAGAAACGAAAGCAAAATTGTCCCATTTCTCAAGGGATTTAAATAAAAGTCGTTAATCGGACTAGGTGGGACTCCAGGAAAAGCCATTGGAAAGTAACAAGCTGGCCTCACGTTCAGAGAGCATGTGTTGGCTCACATTTATCTTGCATTGATTCTGTGTTCCTTAGGCTGCTCAGAGACAAATGCTTTTCACAGCAGCTAGTTGTAATTTGTTGGAAGGCAAAATTCATTCAACTTTCTCCCCTTGTTTTCTGAAGTTCAATAATAAATATATGTGACCCCTTTGGAAGTATCGTTATACCTTAGTTCGTGAAGCAACATCTATCCCACATGTGACTTTGAGGCTATACCCGCCAACTCCATCTACTTGGAGTAAAACATTGAGCACCACATCTCGCACGAGACTCTAAGCAAACTATTCCGTGTAAAAAAAACCCAGCAAGAATAAATGAGAAGCTCATTTATAACTATCAGTTTGGCATTAGCTAAAATGCCAGATAATAATAAAGGACTGGCGAAATTGTGGAGAAATGGGAGCCCTCGTGGGCTGTGATGGCGAGATAAAGAAGCACGCTCACTGCGGTAGAACTTAGTAGTGTTGGTGGCAGTGCACCAATGTTCATGTTCTGTGTCTTCGCATAGAAGCATATGCCCCGCACACCCTCTTCTGGAGATACAGAAACAGAAGCTCTCAGGAGTTCCCTGCAGCATAGTGTGAACGGGCAGCGTTGGAAATGTTATGAATGTCCAATAGTAAAGAAAAGGATCGAAAATGTGCTATATGCAAATAATGGAATACTGGGCAGGGGTTAGAAGTAAGAACTAGAATTAAGTATGTTTTCATGAACAAATCTCAAAATATAATGGTGAGTAGAAAAAATAAATGCAGCTCAATACCTGGCATGCTAATTAAACACACAAGTGAGTACTTGAATATAACATTAAGACTGTATTAAATATAAGAACATGAAAAGTGGGACCACGCATGACTGACAAATGCTGTTGTGCCACAGAGTGATTATGGTCAAGTTTGATTTTTGCCTCACTCCGTAAGACTTAGTTTCTGTTCTTCCTTTCCTGAAATCGGTGGGAATAGAAAAGAGTACAATTGGCTGTAGCTGACTCGCTGAAGTAATGATCGCTGCTTCCCTTATTATCACTATGGTATCACCAGTTCACACCAGAAATGTTTGTCACTATTGTTACGTTCCCGATATTGCCTTCACCGTCTTTTATGATTTCCCATATTAAAGACTGAGCAATGTGGGGAGGAGGGCAATATTTCCAGCTTCCTTGCAGTCACATAATATTTCCTGAAATGTGGCGAGTCTGCAGAGCCTGTTACGGATTTCCCTGTCCGTACTAATATACTAGCCATACTTCTCCTCCTTGACCGTTTCCACCCCTTTGCTTAACTAGCAGCAAGGAGATGCTTTAAGTTTCACCAGCCCTCCTGTAAGATATCATCCACTAAACCTTCGGACTGGTTGTACCCTTCTTTGTGTAGCCTCATGGCCTACTTACTCCAGTTCATCCATTCCCCCAGCTTCCTTTCTGCCCAGACCCCTCCCAACCCTTCCCAGTACCAGTGCCTGGCCAAGCTTGAGGTGAGTTCCTACAGATGCTTGACAATAACTTGCTCATTTGATGACAAAATCTCTAAGCATCTCTGGCAGCCAAACCTGTTTTTCTCAAGCTTACTTCTCATTTTATTCTGTTTTAAAGTTTATTTATTTTGAGAAAGAGAGAGAGAGAGACAGGGTGATTGGGGAGGGGCAGAGAGAGAGAGGGAGACAGAATCCCAAGCAGCCTCCACGCTGTCAGTGCAGAGCCTGATGTGGGGCTCAAACTCACAAACTGCAGATCATGACCTGAGCTGAAATCCAGAGTCGGGTACTTAACCAACTGAGCCGCCCAGGCGGCCCTGCTCATTTTATTCTTAAACAGATGGTCCTCGCTGACTATTGCTTCTCTTGTTCTTCCGTTTCCACCACTGCTGCGTAGCTTAGAAGCGCTCCCGGCACGTGGTAGATGCCCAGCATTTGCTGCTGTTCTTCGCCACCACCACTCATGCGCTCCTGAGTCCCCTAGGGACTGCCGCACATCTAACAGTTATGAGAGAGGACAAGTATCTTACGTATGTTATCTCTCTCACTTAACCATCTTTTTTGTTTCTTTTTGCTGAGGACTTTGAAACCATTGAAGAGAAATCATAGCTTTTTCAAAGTAAATCTCCTTAAAATATGAGCCCTCCTCCGCTTATTCTTCCCGTCTCAGAAAAGAGGTGTGTCTTCCTCCACAAGGCCAACACTTCAGTATGTGTGTATGTTCGTCCTTATCCCTCTCGATCAGTCCCCAGACCGTGTTTTCTTGGTTTCTGACACCCTAAATTCCTCCTCCTTTGTCTTTCCAGTGGCTTCTGTCTCCTTCAGACATGCCCATGTCTGCCAAAGTTACCTGAAAACTCCCAAGTTTGGACTTTTTTCTGTATAAGATTCTATAGAAGTCTCTCCTTCTCATCCTTGTATATATTCTTAGGTAGGTTTTCAGTCTGTCCCATGCCTCCTTCCTGCCTGAATTCTATGCTCCTGGAGCTCAACTTCTGTCATTTTTGAACTCGTCACAGTTGGTAATGATTCCCTAGTTACCAAAGCCGCCTTCTAACTGCTTATTCTCCATAGATTTTTTCTAAGCATTTTGTCCCTTTGAGCACCATATCCTTGAAATTCTTACTTCTTTCGTGCTTATGATAGGGCACATTCTCAGTTTTGTTACACCTTTCTGCGCACATTCCCCTGCCTCTCCCTGCCTCTCCCTGCCTCTTTACAGCCACATGGTGAGCATCCTGTGATGGCACCATCTGGGAGGGTCCTGGAATCAGATGCACAGAAGAAGGTCAGAGCTGGGATAGCAGCAAGGTCAGCAGTCACACTGTCAGAGAGAAATCAAGAGGACATAAAAAGGCAGAGAAAGACGGAAAGTTCGTATTCCTGGTATCAGTCCATAGCTGAGATATCTGTAGTGTTAGGTGAGATATTACGAGGGCTCACGAGACTGACGGAGGGCAGAATGTGTGCAGGTAGCAGTTGGGTGAGAAGACAGGGAAGTAGGTAGGCTGGTAAGCAGAAGAACAGACGAACATCAGGAAAAAAAAGGAAAGAGAAGGAAACTTGGCTCCATTTACATACTTCCTCCTGATGGAAATTAATTCTGGGTTGGCCTTTTCAGAAGCCCGTGGGTGATGATAGCACATAGCTGCAGGCTGGGTGATTGCGAATCCTGGGTCCGTCTGATTACTGGCAGTGGGATGAGAGAAGCTGATGTTAGTACAGACCTGATGAACAAGGCACTTGGACCATCATCATCCTCCCTCTTTAATAAACACCAGGCACCCACACAGTTGATATCTTTCGGTTATAGAAAGTTTCACATGCATGTAACAACAGAGAGTATTAGAACAGGCCCTCATCATGATCAGTTATCCAGCTCAACAGCTAACCAGCATTTTGCCAATCTTGTTTCATCTTTCTTTGCCTCATGTCTTCTGGACATTTGTTTTCACTACAGTGTTTTAAAGCAAATCCAGAATTTCACCCACAAATAATTTAGTGCATTCACGTATTTTATGTCAAAGCACCTGCATGCACTGATGTATTTTCTGCTTTTATACCATGATTTACGTACTTCTCTAGTTATATTTGAGTACCAGGTGAGTCTTCAAAAGGAGCAGTGGTTGCAGAGGGATATAATAAGGACTCTGTTACTGGTGTTTCTTGTTTCCTTTAATCTTTGTGGCTTTAAGATACCCCACGAAGGACTAGGCCTTATTCCTTAAATTAAAGCAGAGTATTCCTTTCTTAGGCACTCTTGGTCTTACACGTGAAATCTGTATTTTGGGTAATAAGGACTTTGCCATTTGAAAGTCTCTGAGCGAGTCTTGGAGCAACCTTAGAATCCTCATAATCAGGGACATCTGTCTCAGTCAGTAGAGCATGTGCTTCTTGATCTTGGGGTTGTGAGTTTGAGCCCCATGTTGGGTGTAGCGATTACTTAAAAAATATTAAAAAAAAAAAATCATCGTTATCAACCTAAGTTATTGAGCATAAGACTCTAGAAGATAAATAAATACTGGAGGTAAATGGACCAACCTGGTAGGAGAGATCTGAAGGGATATAAAACATAATTAAGGGATATAAAACATAATTAATCACACAGAACTGCAGACAGTACCTTCAGTAAACAGTGCAAAAAATAGGAGTGTTCAACAGTTATAGCAAGCCAACTATATAAATCAGAAATCAGGATGGGTGACTTAATAAAGGATTTTTTCTAATGTATACATTTATTTACAGTAAGAATCCCTCAAAATAAAATCAAGTTATTTTTCATGCTATATTTGAATCTTTTATTAAGAGGGATACATCTCATAAAGCCAGAAGAACCGTGTCAAAAACCTGGACATGGGGTTCCCAGTGCAGTGAGCGGAGTCTAGAGCTCTCAACAGGCTTCTCAGGTGGTCAGGGAAGAATAGCGTTGAACTCAAAGGTAGAACTTGGTCTGACTTCGTCAGGAGCCAAAAGGGATTCGTACAGGGTAGGGGTTGGTGGAAGATAGGTCCGGAAAGGGATGTGGTGGTGAGGTGCTGACTGTCTTAACTGTGTCTGAGGAACATTAGTGTCAATCAGATGTTCATACGTTTTCATTGGAAAAAGTGTTCAGTAGTCAAGATGCATCTTGAAAATGTTAGCTGTGTTTTTTTTTTTTTTTAAGATTTTATTTTTAATCTCTACACCCACCATGGGACTTGAACTTACAGCCTGAAGATCAGGAGTCGCATGCACCATCTGTTGAGCCAGCCAGGCATCCCCAAAATGTTAGTTTTAAGCAAAAAGTTTCAGGTCTCTTGGTCACAGACGCGGGCTCTTAGCTAAAGTGCATGTAAATGAGATGATAATAGATAGCAGTCGTTTCTTTTCTTTTTCCAATGAAGGACATATTCATGTCAACAGAACACTGGTGTTTCACAGCTCACAGTTTAGGAAGCACAGATGAAGGAACTGATCTTCTCTTAAAGTATATGAAGAACCACAAAAAGGTTTTCTGAAAGAGAAAAAGTGGCACATGTTACTGAGATTCATCTAGTGTAAGTTTAAGATGGAACGAAAAAGCAGAAAACGTAAAGGAGAAGACTAATATTTCANAATGTTCAGTGTCAGTAGATAACTGAATGGGACAGGTAAGGGTGAGGGGTGGGCCAAAGGGGATTCTGAGGTTTTGCATATAGAGAATACTCGAGACCTTTTACAGAAGTGGAGCCAAGTACATGGAGAGAGCTAGTGATTTGGAAAGGATGCTGAGGTCAGAACTGGGCATACTGAGCTACACGTGGCCAGGCAGTTATGCATACCAGCTGCCGAGGCAGGTGTGAAACCTCAGGAGCGAGAGGGCAGGGCCAGACTGGAGGCTTGGAATATATTTTATTATTATTATTATTATTATTTATTTTACTTCATTATTCTTAATGTTTACTTATTTTTAGAGAGAGACAGAGCACAAATCGGGGAGGGGCAGAGAGAGAGGGAGACACAGAATCTGAAGCAGGCTCCAGGCTCTGAGCTGTCAGCACAGAGCCCGATGCGGGGCTTGAACTCACGGACTGGGAGATCATGACTTGAGCCGATGTTGGATGCTTAACCAACAGAGCCACCCAGGCGCCCCCTTATTTCATTATTCTAATCTGTTCTCTTTTATCTTACGTTATATCATGGAGCTTGATTGTAAGTTGATTGATTAACATTGGCATTAACTTCTCTCTCTCTTTTTATTTTTGAGAGAGGGAGAGAGAGTGAGCTGGGGAGAAGGGCAGATGGGGAGAGAGAGAGAGAGAGAGAGAGAGAAAGAGACTTCCAAGTTCATTGTGGGGCTTGACGCAGGGCTCCATCCCACGACCCTGGGATCATGACATGAGCCCAAATCAAGAGTTGAATGCTCTACTGACTGAGCCACCCAGGCGTTCCATTGTCATTAACTTCTAAATTCACTCAGCTGATTGCTGTGATTTTCACATATAACTCCAAGCCTTTGAATGAGGCTTGGAAATTAAAAAAAAAATTTTTTTTAATGTTTATTTATTTTTTGAGAGAGAGAGAGAGGAGCACAAGTCGGGGAGGGGCAGAGAGAGAGGAAGACACAGAATTCGAGGCAGTCTCCTAGCTCTGAGCTGTCAGCACAGAACCTGACATGGGGCTTGAACCCGTGAATCATGAGATCATGACCTGAGCCAAAGTCGGATGCTTAACTGCCTGAGCTACCCAGGCGCCCTGAGTCTTGGAAACTTTTATAACTGGGTTTTGAGTCTATGTAAGCTTTATGGGCAGTGTGTATGCTGGGAAGAATACAGTGTCTAGAGTCAGAAAACCTAGTTTCTAGTTTTTATCTCTGCCACTAAGTCTTTGCAACTTTGGCAGATTATCTGTCTTGCCTGAATATATATACAAATGCCTATCTCAAAGGATTGTTGTTTGTGGAGGTTGAATCAGATAATATTTGTGCAGTATAAACCATAAAGTGCTGTACCAACTTTAGTTGCTACTGTGAGTGATAGGTCTATGGAGAGAGGAACCTGAAATAGAAACCTCAGTCCCAGAGATCAGTCCCAGAGTAAGTGCGTAGGAAGTGAAGACCACCGAGTTCACGTCTACACAAAGGCCTGGGTCTGTGGGATTGAGCCAGGGTGGAGGAAGTCAGGTAGCATCAATGTGGGCATTTTGCAGCAAAGGGTTCTGATAGCAGTCAGCGGAGATTGACGCATTGGGAATCTGGGCGTGAGGCGCAGGCCACAGGTACTCCGTAGGGGGTAAGAAATCCAAGTCAGCAGGCCAGGGGCAGAGAATAAGGATGCCAGCTCCTGAAGCCTGGAATGCCAAGAGCGGAGCAGAAACCAGCGCGAGCCTGGCGATGCCAGCCAAGCAACAGCAAGGGAGCAGGCCATACGTAAGGACATCCTTCAATGAAAGAGCTACAGTCGTCCTTACCTCTTGAACACGTACTGCTGGTGTTCGGAGAGGGGCAGGTAAAGCATAGGCAGCCCGTTCCACCACAGGGCAGGTGACCCGTCCACCACACGCTCCCAGGGTCTGAGGACTTCACGGCTGACGCCCATACTTGCCATCTCTGTACGCTCCATACCCTTTACACTGTCGGTCGGTGTGTTCACCATCACTGTTGGTGTTAATCCGAGCACAGAGTGGCTGGCTTTCTGTATTCTGTTGGATTCTCTATTATGGAGGCGGAATAACGTAGCAATGCCTGGTGGGCTTTGGGTTCAGGGCAGGCTGGATTTGAGGCTGGCTCCTCTCCTTGGTGGCTGTGAGCCCTTGGCTTGTTTCTTGGATTCTCTGAGCCCCAGTTTGTCTTCTGTTGCTGTAGGCCAGCACTGCTGTGGGCTGGCGCTCACATGCCATCCCACATACCGTCTTGGGAATCCACACGCTTTGAATCCTGGTGTGGACTTTTACTGGCTGTGTGCCGTTGGGGAAATGATGTTCTGTTTCTCAGTTTCCCTTTCTACCAAGTAGGCAAAATAGCAACTCTGCCTCGACCAGAGAGCTGTTATGAGGACTGAATGGAATTCAGCACGCTACCTGGGACGTGGCGAGCGCGCAGCTGGTGTTCTCTCTGTGCTGGTGTACAGGGCTGCCGTGACGGCACGGGACAGTTCTGTACAGCGTGACTACGGCACATGGCACCGATAAGTCCTCACTAAATGTCATGTGCTGTTCTTATTTTCTGACGCCTCCTGATGCGTTTGCCACAGAACGGCAGCAGTGCCCGGGCTTGCCCTGTGGAATGGACCCTCCGTGCTCACGCAGGGGCCTCTCTCCTAAGTTCAGGAGGCCTTCAGGTAGGTTCGAATCTGAAGCTCAGTCTCGTTACTGACTCCCCGATGCCGAGAGAAACTTTTGTCTTAGGGCACCTGGCTGCGGGACAGTGTCTTCCCACTTTTGTCTGCAGTCCCGTCTGCAGGGTCCTCCTGCCCTCTGGAGCTCTGTGAAGCCTTCTCAGAGGGCAGCACAGTCCCCCAGGACGAGCCGGGCGGGGCGCGGCCCTGGTGGCCTGTGTGGGTGGCGAGTCGGCCAGACGCTTCTCCCAGCTGTTGGCCGTATGATTCCTGGTCAGCGTGTGCCGCGAACCTCACCACTGCCCTGCTTCGTCCTCAAGCCCCTGGCAGGAAAAGACTCTTCTTTTGTAGTCGAAGTTTTTATTCTGATCAGTTTAAACATAACTGTGGAAGAGGAGCGCCTGGGTGGCTCAGTCCGTTGAGCGTCCGACCAGCTCAGGTCATGATCTCGCGGTTCATGGGTTTGAGCCCATGGCAGGCTGTGTGCTGACAGCTCAGAGCCTGGAGCCTGCTTTGGATTCTGTGTCTCCCTCTCTCTCTACCCCTCCCTGCTCATGCTCTGTCTCTCTCTCTCAAAAATAAACAAACATTTAAGAAACTTTTAAAAATAATTATGTAAGACTGAAAAAATACCAGTCTCCTACATACCGCTGCCTCCCTCTCACTTCTCCTCAGTGTCAACTCTTATAATTATTTCTTCTGGCGGTGTACTTAAAAAAACCCTCAATCTATTGTTGGTTGATGGGTTTTTTGTTTTTTTGTTTTGTTTTGTTTTGTTTCACATGCTATTTCTCAACTTTCCACTGTGGAAGATGGGAATTTGGTTTTTTTAATACTCCTCCCCTATACAAACACAGAGACAAACACAAGTACTTCCTTTCCCTATGTAATAGGTTACATCATCATTTTGGCATAGAGTATTTGCTGTGTACATTATTGTAATTATGTGAATATTATTCATGGTTGAGCTATAGATTATACAATTATCACCAATGATTACATTTCCTTTCTTGTAAAACTTTTGTTTCCCCTAGAGTCAATAATTACCTCATCTTTTTGTTGACTTAGCTTTCTCTGTAGCTATCACTGCTTCCCCCTGGAACACCAAGCCAGTGGTGTGAATCTCGGAGTGCATTTGAACATATCAGAATTGTGTCAATTTGCCACTGTCACGGAGACCTCTCTCCGGGAGCCCAGCTCTGCTTCAGTGTGGACTGGCTTGACTGTGCCCGCTGCACACCTGTTTTCTCGGCACCTTCCTTTAGCCCCATCCTGAGCACTCCCTTCGTTTTCTGCTGGATCCCTGTTGCCTGGATGCTGGATCTTTCTCTCTCTCTCCTTTACTCTCCAACTGGTTGGCAATTACTCCCCTAGAAACTTACTTGAAATAGGGAATGTGGGAAAATAAAGTCGCTGAAGCCTTTATCGCCTGTTAATGTCTTTATCTGCGGAAACAATGGATTACTACTGGAGGTGGATATAAAATTGTCTGTTGAAAAACCTTATTCCTTAGACTTGTGAAGGATCACTTCCAGTGTTACTGGCTGCCAGCATTGCCAAAATAAGTATGGTCTTATTTTGATTTTCAGTCTTTTTCATATAACCTATCTTTCTTTTTCTTTCTGAAGAAAAAGAAAATGTTCTGAAAATATTTAGTAGCTTCTCTTTGTCCAGAGTAACCTGAACTGTGACACTGTGGCATGGTGTTGGGGCATTTTTTAAAATGAATCATGAGTGCTTTGGTGGGTCCATTTAATCTTAACACCCATGGTCTTCGTTCTGGGAAATATTATTCATTATGTTTTGGATAATGTTCCCTCCATGTTCTTTGTTCCTTCTTGGAACTCCTATTCTGGTACTGAATTCAGGTACCTTCTCAACTGCTCTCGTGTTCTCTCTTTTTTAAAGTATGTATTTTCTCTGGTTTTCCCACTCTGTCTTTTTGCTTTAGTTATGGGAGATTTTCTTAACTGTTTTCTAGTTCTTTCATTGAATGTTCCATTTCTACCGTCAGATTTCAGATTTTAAAGGACAGTTTTATTCTCTGGTGTTCCTTTTTTGTGTGTGATGTAATGTTCTATTTCTTCTTATTTGGCAGATGCAATCTTTTCTAATTTCTCTGAGGAAATAATATTTTGTAATACTTCTTAGGTGTATTTTGTAATTTTTTTGGTAATGTCTGTTTTCTCCTGAGATTTCTTTTTGTGTGTATGTTTTCTCTAATAGTAGAGGTTTTTAAAATGATTGGTGCTTCCTAACTTTTCCCTCATATTCATGATGCCTGTAAAAACTTTCTGGAATCACAGTATGTACAGATGAAGCTTGTTGATTGGTGGGAGTCAGTAACCTAGGGAGGCCTTGGTTTCCTCAGTGGGGGACCTCTACGTGTCAGGATCTGTGAGTCTGTTCTGCTGACTTGTCAGTATGCTCGGGAAGGAATTCACTAATCTCTAGCCTGTGGGGTTTAAGCCTGGCTGCCAGCATCGTGGGAATCTGATAGGGAAAGTGATCTGAGGGTGAGATAGCAAAGAAGCCTCACCCAGTGCCCCTGTTTTCAGATCACCACCCCTGTTCTGGGGTGTGTGTGTGGCGTCCTCGAGTCCAGAGCAATGCCAGTACAACCTCTGCTAGCTCCTGATCCCTCAGGTGGAGTCAGGGCAGCTCACTGACTGTAGGGATCTCATGCTTCTGTGCAGACTTTTAAGTGAAGCCTCAAACCCCAACCCTTCCTAACTCTGGAGACTTCTTAGTAATCTGCAGTATAAACCTGGGCTTCCGGGTCCTATATTTCTAGTTTAGGTTTTTGTTTCCTTGGTCTGCGAAGTCCATCCATGCAAAATCTAAAATTTTGTTACTCTTAGTGGCTTGATCCTTCACAATGTATACCTTTTAAATCCCTTCCTTGTCATTTTAGTGAGGTTTGAGAGAAAGGAGAAGTGAACTCATGTGGTAAAAGGAAGATTCGTGGAAGGTACTTCTTTACCATCTTTTGCAAGGCGTGTGTGGTTACCACCTCCAGGAGATGTTTTCTTCTTTTCATGTATTTTCCTCCTGACAGTAGCCATGTTTGGTTTTAGTAAGTAACTCTTCCGTAGTCAGATGTAACCACAGGTTCTGTACTTTCCTACCAGGCGGTGGGCATGTGACCCATGCTGAGCCAGCTTGAGTCTTCCTCCTTGCGACTCAAGTCTTCAGAAGAGGTAAAACAAGTCTGAAGATACATGACATTCCTTCATCCCATCCATGCATAACTAGGTCCCTTCATCTGTTAAAAATTCCTGATTTGCTTGCTTGCCTTCTCAACTCCAAAAACTACCTTCTGACTTCAAAGCTGATTCCATGGGCTTCCAGTCAATTCTGTTAGCTTTGGATAATGTCTCACCCAGTTTTACTCCTGATTGGGTCTTTAGTCTGAGACTGTGTAATAACTGCCATAACTCTGATATAGGGAGAAATTACTTCATTATTCAACCCTGCACATTCATAACTCACTAAATTCCCTCTTAATTCTTATGAACTGATGAGTTCCTCCCTCAGTTCAACTCTTTCAGGCAGTGCCTTACCAGTGTGGGGGGAGGCAGCTCATCTGTCAACACTCTTCAAAACCTCTTTGCCATGTGCTACAGTTTCTGTTTTACAAGTTATCACAGACAACATTTATGCTCCATGTTTCGCCTCTCTGTAATAATGCCGGAAGTTTTTTCCAGCTTCCATTAACAGTCCCTTTGCAGCCCAAAGCCATTACCACATATTTCAAGTGTTTGCTGTGTTGTGGCACTACCCTACATCTCTGAACCAGTTTGTGTTCTAGTTGGCTCTTGCTGTGTAACAAACAACCACAAATCTCAGTGTCCTATGACAAGAGTATTCTTTCTCCAATGAATTCTCTTTACATGTTTTTAAATGTCTTTTTAAATGTTTGTTTATTTTTGAGAGAAAGAGACAAAGCATTAGTGGGAGAGGGGCAGAGAGAGAGGGAGGCACAGAATCCAAAGCAGGCTTCTGGCTCTGAGCTGTCAGCACAGAGCCTGACATGGGGCTTGAACATGTGAACTGCAAGATCATGACCTGAGTTGAGGTCGGACCCTTAACCGACTGAGCCACCAAGGCGCCCCTCCCTTTACGTGTTTGTGAAAAATGTGTTGATACTTATGTATGGGTTGGAATCTGTATCTGTACCTGGACTCCGCTCTTTCACACTGACTTACGTGTCTATGCTTTCGCCAGTATTGCACCCTCTTGATTCATGTAGGTGTATGGTAACTCTGAAACTGCGGTAGTTTAAGTCCCTCAAGTTCGTGTCTTTCAAAATTGTTTCAGCTCTTACAGTGCCTTTGATTTTGCCTTAAGAGAGTTTGGAATCAGCGTCTCAAAACTTCCTGCTATCATATTAAGATTGCATAGAACAGTTGCAGGAGGGTTGGCATCATAATAACACTGAGACTTTCAACTCAGAACATGATAGATCTTAAATTGTTTGAAGTCTTTGACCTTTTTTTTTCTTAATCAGTGTTTTGGAGTTTTCAGTACACCAATCATCACATTTTGTTAAAAATTTGTTGTTAAAATACTCCAAAATATTTTGTATTTTTTGGTGCTCTTACGATGATGCTGCTTGAAATTTTTCAATTTCCGTTGGTAGTATAAAGAATATATACAGAAACACAGTTGCTTTCGTAAATTGAACTTATACTGGCCTTCTATCCATTATTAAACTTACTTTTTAATTCTAATAAATTTTCCATAGATTGGAATTTTCTAAATATATAGAATATCTCTGCTCCGTGAAGAGAAACATTTTTATTGGTTTCATTCAAATCAGTATGTCATTATGTCTTCATTTCTTTTTTTTTTTTTTAATGTTTATGTGTTTATTTTGAGAAAGAGAGTGAGCACACATGTGCCAGTGGGAGAGTGAGGGGCAGAGAAAATGAATCCCAAGCAGGCTCTGAGCTGTCAGCACAGAGCCCAACATGGGGCTTGATTCCATGAGCCATGCGATCATGACCTGAGCCGAAATCAAGAGTTGGATGCGTAACTGAGACACCCTGGTGCCCCTGTGTCTTTCACTTCTATTTCTTCTCTTATTGGAACCAGTAGGGCTTCTAGTGTGAGGTCACATAAGGGTAGTGAGCATCGCCCTCCAGCCTGGTTTCTGACCTTAGAGAAAACATTCAGTCTTCCACCATGACTGTGATGTTAGCAGGCTGCTTTCGTAGGCATTCCTCCTCAATTTGAGGAAGTGCCCTTCCATTATTAACCTCTTGAGAGCTTTTATCATGAATAGATGCTGGGTTTTGTCCAGTGATTTTCTGTATCTCTACGGATAAGCGTATGGTATTTTCTTTTGTCCACTGATGAGGTGAATTATTTTGAATGCTGAACTGCCCTTGCATACTGAGGTAAACCTGACTTGGTCATGAGGTATTACTTTTTTACATATTGGTGGATTGCAATCACTACTGTTTTATTAAAGATGTTTGTATCTATGCTCATGAGGGATATTTGGACTGTAGTTTTATTTTAATGTCTTTGTTTTTAATATAAGGTAATGCTAGTAATCAGAAAATGATCTTGGCAATTCCCTCTTTTATTTTCTGGAAAGCTTTGCATAGAATTGGTATTATTTTTCTGAAATGTTTGAGAAAACTTGCCAGTGGAACCATCTGAGCCTGAAGGGTTTTGTTTTCTTGGAAGGTTTTTAACCACAAATTCAATTTTATTAAAAAAAAAAAGGGGATTGTTTAAGATGTCTGCTTTTTCTTCAGTGAGTTTTGCCACTATGTCTTTCAAAGAACCTGTCTGTTTAATCTTTATGGTGATAAATATCTTTAGGCTCTGCTGTGACATCCCCTCCTTCATTCCTGAAATTGTAATTTATGTCTTCTGTTTTCTTATCATGGCCAGTATAGCTGGTCAGTTATTAAGTTATTGATGTTTTTAAAAGGACCAGCTCTTCAGTTTATTGATTCTCTCTCTCTCTCTCTTGCTGCTTTTCCATTTCATTGCTCTTGGCTGTTATTTTTACTATTTCCTGGGAATTCTAAATCAATTTCCAAAGATCAACACTCTAGGTCATTATGTTTGAAACTTTAAAAAAACTATGACTTAACATAAGTACGTTGTACATCATATCGCTTTTTATGCACAAAAGCCCACATACATATAAACTTTCACAAAATAACACTTCAGTGTATTACATGTGATATGTTTTATTGTTTTCCCATTCACTTCCACTATGTTCCAGCCATGGCCATATTCTCGTGTGTTAAGAAAAAGCTGTTCATAGCCTGCTAAGCTGTATTTACTGCCTACTAATGGTTAGTGATGTTTAGTTTGATAAACACTACTGAAGATGGTTCTGATAGCAAGTCACTTTTTACACCACTTTGTGAAACCCTGTACTATTTCTTGATCCACGTCATTGATAAAAATGAAAAACAAGATAAGGCACATCATCTAGTCCTACAGAATACCCCTAAAAATCTCTCAGTAGGCTGAAACAGAGCCCTTAAAGAACATACTGCACATATGGCGGTTTGTCCATTCAGCGAATATTGAACCCAGGTATCAATTTAGGCGCGGTGGATACAGCAGTGAATAAAACAGATAAAGCCCTTGATCTGTGAAATTTCCATTTTTGTGGGTAAAAATAGTCAATAAATAAAATATACAAATAAGTGTGTCAAGTGATGGTAAGTACAATGACAAAGAGTAAAGCAAGATGCTGAAGAAAGACATAGGGATTCTATGCTATTTTATTGGGAAGTGTTAAATATTTTTCTTAAGTCTTGTTTTTTTCTTAGAAAATATTTATTTTGGGAGACAGCATGCGTGCAGGAGAGAGGCAGAGAGAGGGGGAGAAAGAATCCTAAGCAGGCTTTGCATGGTCAGCACAGAGCCTGACCTGGGGCTTGATCACATGAACAGTGAGATCATGATCTGAGTCAGAACCAAGAGTTGGATGCTTAACTGAGTGAGCCACCCAGACGCCTCTATTTTTTTTTTTTTTTTTTTTNGAGCCTGCTTGAGATTCTGTCTCTCCTTCTCTAGGCCCCTCCCCGGCTTGTGCTCTCTCTCTCTCAAAATAAATAAGTAAATAAACTCTAAAAAGAAATAAAGTAAGCTCTGCACCTAATGTGGGGCTTGAACTCATGATCCTGAGGTCAAGAGTTGCATGGTCTACCAACTGAGCCAACCAGGTGCCTCTGCCTTGCTATGTTATTTGGGATGGGCGGTGATTGTTTTTCTTAAAAGATAATACTTGAACAAAGGACTAACAAATGAGAAAAAGCTGGGGAAAGAGCCTTCCAAACAAAAGAAAGAACAGGTGCAAAAGCCCTGGGGCAGGATCACACTTGGAACTGGAGAGGGTGCATAAAGGACGGGAAGTGGTAGAGACCGGAGTGGAGATGCCAGTGTCCCTGCTGGTCGCTGGCCATGACTGGATTTTACTCTGAGGAAAGGGAAGCTATTTGAAGTATGTTTGTAGCTAAGTTATAAGCTCTGACTGACCCCATAAAAGACTGAGTCAGACTGCTGTGAGGGAGTATAGAACACAGGGAGGTAAGAGAAGCCAAAGGAAGGCATTGAGAAAGTCTAGGTAGAAGGTGGTGATGACTTACATTCAGGAGGTAGCAAGAAGGTGGTGACAGCGATTGAATTGTTATTATGTCTAGAAGATAAAGGCGACCAAATCTGCTGAGAATTGCGAGGGTGTGAAAGATGGGAGGAACCCAATCCTTGCTCTCCATCATCCCATGTTATGCATAGTTATGGCACTTGTTACCATTTCTGATTGTATTACAGATATTTCTCTTACTTGTTCATTGTCTTCCTTAAGCACTAGAGCAGACACTCCGTGCGATCAGAGACTTGTCCATCTTGTTCACAGCCGTCCTCCGGCATCTGGAAGGGTGCCAGGCGCGTACAGATGCTCCGGAGACATTTGCTTCTATGAATGAGGGAGAAGAAAGGAATTTGGCATCTGTATTGAACCCTTGATATACTTCTGCCCTTCCACTTTCCAGTTCCACTTCTAGGAATCTGTTTTGAGGAAATTTGCGCCAACGCAAATCTCCACAGTCATTCATCAAAGCAACGGATTCTACTAGTGGAAGATGAAACACATTCTAACCGCTCAACAGGACGAGAATTTGGCCCCCCTCCTCAAAGGTGCGAGGAAGACCTTGCCCGCTTTCGGGGAAGGATGGCCAGTGGTGGGAAATAGCCCTCTGCCGGGGTTTTAGGGCCCAGAGCCCCGCAGACCCGTGGGCACGGGCTTATGGCAGCCAGAAGTTCGTTCACTTCCAATCATGCGTTCTAATTGCAACTCTTAAAATCTCGAGGGTTTAATTTAAAAAGTTTTACAGCAGGCTTTGAACCAGTTCCTGGGGCCTCATTACCGTCAGCTCTCTCCACCCTGGGCCTGTGTGGAGGCAGTTAGGGGAGCGGAGAGAGGTAAGAAGGCAGTTAGAGGGCAGAGAAGGGTATATGCTAGAAGCACAGGCAAAGTGGGAGCAGCGCTTTAATTAAAACCCAGCGGGGCAATTTGCACCAGCGAGTTTAACCCCGAGAGCGCCAGGCCAGCCTTCGGAAGTGGGGCTGTGGGCGCGCTGGGCCCCGCAGAGGAGGCGACATTCAGTAGACACTGCGGTACAGCGGGGACTGGCACCTTCCGGTGGGAACGCGTGTGAGCGGCGCGAGCGCATCCTAATTAACGGAGCCCGCGTTTACCCGGCTGAGTGCTGGGAGAGACAAATGAGACACAACCCCCTTGTCTTCTCACCAGAGCAAGAATTGTTTTTGTTTTTGTTTTTAAAAATTTGCCCCACGGAGCTCCGAATCCTAGTACCCAGTCTGAAGTAGATTTCCTGCCAGATCAAAGAGTTTCTGAACCAAAAGTTAACCCCACTACTTTGCCTCACCTTACAAATAAGGAAAATGATGCCAGAGAGCACCTCAAGGTTGTAGAGAGAGGAAAAGAATGCTGACTTTGCTGACCGCTAGTTCGGCTCTCTCTTCATGATTATGTATTGCTGTCTCACTCCATACTGGATTAGTTACATCTGTATGCCAATATTCTCTAGTATTTCATTTTCTTAAAAAAATAAACTCTTTAGACACATGAAAAAATGTTCCACCTCACTAGCAGGGAAATGCAAATCAGAACCATGGCAAGTCACATCCCTGCCCTCCTTTTATAGGAGTTTTTCATGAGCAGTCAGCAACCTCTGACCCTGGACATCTCCCTCCTCCACTTCTTAAAAAAATATTTTCTTTCCTGTAGTGCTGTGATACTGTCAGAAGTTTGGCTTTTCTCTTACATCACCAGGCTAGTCTTTCCCAGTCTCATGTGCTTGTCTCACAGTGTTGGCTGGCAGCATTCTCCATGTTTCTCAAGGAATTCAGTGTGGTCTAAAGCTATGAATGCCATCTCTATTCTGATGAGTTCTAAGTTTATATTTCAGACCTGATCTCTGCTCTGAAGTCTAGATTCCTCAATCAAACTGCTACTTGTGATATTTTCTCTTAATCCCATGCTCTCATTTCCTGCTGTATCAGCTAAAGGTATGAAAATCACTAAAGGCTCAAGCCAAGAGCCCAGGTATCAATCATCCTTGCTCTCTCTTTACTTGTCCTCGTCACATCCATTCATCAGTTAAGTCCGTTAGATCCACCCCCAAAATATAGAGGGTCTGTTTTCTGAAAATAGTGACTGTTTTGTTTCTTCCCTTCCAGTCTATTTTTCTTCATGCATTAATTAGGATCTCCAGGGATATGCTAAAGGTAGTACCAAGAGTGAACAATCTTCTCATGTTCTTTTTTTGGGGGGTGGGAGAGAGACAGAGTGCAAGTGGGGGAGGAGCAGAGAGAGAGAGGGAGACACAGAATCAGAAGCAGACTCCAGGCTCTGAGCTGTCAGCACAGAGCCCAACATAGAGCTCAAACCCACGAACCATGAGAACATGACCTGAGCAGAAGTTGGACGCTCAACCTACTAAGCCACCCAGGCGCCACCTCCCCCCACCCTTTTTTTTTTGAGAGAGAGAGAGAGAGAGAGAGAGAGAAAGCACAAGAAGGGGAGGGAGAGGGAGGGAGGGAGGGAGAGAGAGCGAGCGAGCGAGAGCACCCTAAGCAGGCTCCACCCTCAGCGCAGAGTCCCAGTGCAGGGCTCTATCTATCTCACGACCCTGAGATCATGACCTGAGCCAAAATTAAAAGTCAGATGCTCAACTGACCGAGCCACCCAGGGGCCCCTCTTCTCATGTTCTGGAATTTAATGTGAATCTTCTAACTTTTTCCTTCTGAGTATAATGCTTTGCCAGAGGTTTCTGGTAGATATACTATTCATTATATTCTTTCTTTCTTTCTACCTCACTGTGCTGCAAGTGTTTAACCCTGACTGGGTCTTGGATTTTTCAAACTATTTTCTGTCATGATCATGAAATGTTTCTCTTTATAATCTGTGAAGTCCGTGAACACATCAGTTATACTAGAATTGCATCATCCTGCATTCTTGAGATTGATCTGTTTCCCCAATCTACTTCCTCTGGACTTGGCGAGTTCCCATGGCCACTCCTGCTCTGTGAAGCACTTTGCACTGGGCAGGTTCTTGGTTTTCTTTTACTGTGTGATACCATCTTGCTGGATTTTTTAGGGGGAGCTGGCCTTGTGGCTTTCCAGTGCGGCATTAGAGTTCTAGAAGAGATCTTGTCTTTCGAGTAATTTAGGGTCCGGGTTTCAGAGAGGCTGGAGTCTGTGCTAAGTGTGCCATCTTGAGGACAGACAGGAAAGGACTGGAGTTATTTTGGTTGATGATGTAAAGAGAGTGGGGGATCATCCTGATTTAGAAGAGTGCCTCTGATCCAGAATTTAATGACATAGAATAGGACCATAGAAGGGAGGTGACAACTCAGAAGAATGAAAACCCTCTCCAAAGTTAACGCTGTTTGAAGTTCAAGTGAGGAGAGAAAAGAAACAGGTGTGGGAAGAATTAAAGACCGAGACCATAAAAATGTCAAGGCCTAAGGAATTTACCTAAAAACTGATTATTGCCAGGGCGCCAGGGTAACTCCGTTGGTTAAGTGTCTGACTCTTGATTTCCGCTCAGGGCACAATCTCACATTTCAGTGAGTTCTAAAGCTCAGAGCCTGCTTGGGATTCTCTCTCTCCCTCTCTCCCTGCCCCTCCCCAGCTCATGCTCTCTCGAAATATATAAACTTAAAAAAAAAAAAAGCCTGTTTATATCCCTTGAAAGTTTCCATCACCATCTCCTACAAAACTTTTGCTGAAAACATTCCTACTGGTACTGAATCTTGAATATCTAAAAGGAGGTGAGGAAGGAAACCAGTGGAAAGTTAACCTCTCATCCAATCTGACTACCAACATGACCAAAATTCAGGTAGCTAGGGATGAGGTAGAAAAAAATAGAGAAAAGACTAAAGTCGTATTGTAGCTTTCTTCTGAAAGAATGGAAGAATGTCTTTTTGATTTCAGTAAAAATCAGAGGCCAGTACAGGATATTTGGTTGGGAAGCTCAGTCTTGTTTGTCTTGATCTAGTCCACAAATACCCTTTGATGTGCCAGGTCTTGTGCTGTGTAGTGGGGGTAAAGGTCTGAGAAATGCAGATCTCAGCTCCACCTTCATGCCATGTATATTCCAGTTAGGGAAGAGAACATCGCCCAGACATTACTGCACATATGATGAGAAGTAGGAAAGGAATCATGCGGTAGGACTGGCGGTAGCATGTGCATGGTCAGGACACAGCCGGGGGCAGAGCTTCCCCTAAGAAACAGTCTTTAAACACAGGCCTACAGGAGGGCACAGAACTATTGGTCAGCCCTTCTGACCAGACTCCTGTCTTTCTAAAGCTGGAAAAAACCAAATTCTTCGTCCAAAGAATCTCTCTATCCAAGGGTACCTTTAAGATCAAGAATATATGGTTTCAGAATCATGGACTTCTGGAGGTGGAGTCCTTGGCGATCATGGAAGACTGGCTTGTGTTCTCAGTGTACTGACTTGTGCTGGAGTCCATCCACTGTGAGTGGAGGGAAGAGATGTGACACCAGAGCAGGTCCCCAGTGAGGAAAGGCAGGAGTCACACTGCTCTGACAGCAAGCTGGAGGAAAGGGAGAATATTTCAGTTGGACTTTTCTGATGACAGGTGATTGGAACTCAAACTGGTAGATACACAAGGAAGCAATTTATTGGTTTAGGAAACAGTAAAGTATGAGAGTTTCTGTGGAGCCTGAAGGCACTATGAGCTCTAGACTGTTGAGCGGGGTCCTTAAGATCCTTGGAGAATGACAACCGTATGACAGGTGAAAGTAGAACGATTTGACCAGCATCACTGTCGTTCTTCAGCTGTGATCCCAGTCTGTGTCATTAGGAGCTATCTCATCCTAATTATAACTGAGCATTCGTTGAACATCCACAGGGCACCAGGCATGGTGCTGAGCACCAGGGTCCCAGATGGACAAGAACACTCTGTTCTGCTGCCTGATAAGAGAGACATCTGCTTAAAACTAACTGACAACATGGTGTCATTAGGACACAGAAGTAACATGGGGGAGCAGGCAAATAATATCTCAAAGGTACACATTCAGGGAAAGCTTCTTGGAGAAGGCACCAAATGAGCTCCTGAAGGATGAACAGGAGTTTTCCTGGTGGATAAAGAAGGCAACACTATTACAAGGGGAAGGAGCAATATCTGTAAATGCACAGACACGTGAACCATGGAGATGCGTTCTGAAGACGAGAAGCAATTTGGATTTGTTGGAGAGTGAGTCAGAGCGTGGGGGCTGGACCTGGAGGAAGGGGAAGGGGTGAGGTGGGGCCAGGAAACGAAGAGTCTGGCATTCTACCTGAAGGTAACAGAGTCCTGAGGGCCTTTTCTCTGAAAGGTGTGGTTTATTTGGGACGGCTTTGGAAGACCCGTCAGTTGGAATCATGCCTAGAGGTGGGGAGCCCAGTGAAGAGGCTAATGGAGTAGTTTGGATGAGACATGGTGGGGACTGGACTTTTGACCTTGGTGGTGGGAATGCAAGGTGAGGAGTCAGGTGGAGCCCAGAGCCATGGAAGTCTAGGTAGAGGGCAGTGAAGCAAGTCTGCCCCCCAGCGGCTTGGAATTGAACTTGCCAGACAAGCTTCTGGCTGGGACTGGGACTTGCAGAAGCTCTGACAGATTTATCACCGCCAGGGGAGATCATATAGTTCGAAGTTACCATGCTGCCTGAAGTCATCTCAGACTCTGAAATTGTGAAGCAGCGAAAATCCAGAGACAGTATGCTGTCAGGCCAAAGGCATGGGCATCAGGAGTCAGAACACTGAACGTGAGTAGATCTGACCCTTCCTGGTTAGTTAGAAGATTGATGGCAAACTGCTTATGCCCGTAGCCTTCAGTTCCTGCACCTGCATCTAAAAATGAGCCTTGTATTTTCCGCACCTGACAAGGACTGCATGGCAGAATGGAAGGGAAGGGTTTCAAAATGCTATAAAACGCTGTGCACATATTAGTTATTTTATACTGACATCAGGATTTGAAATTTGAGTAAGAAGGTACCACTTTGAGAAACTCGCTACCAGGTCACTTTCCCCTTGTAATGCAGTGCTATAAGGAAGCGAAGTCGTCATCTCTGAGCTGTAAAGATAACGCAGGAGAAACCGTTGATCTTGTATTTGGCAAAGCTGAGGGTCTACACAGAGTTGTGTTATTATGGTATATTTTCACAATGACTCCACCCACTTTCATTTATTTCCACAGAGTTGGGAAGGAGAAGAGAGGAGCAGGATGTGTGTCATTATTCATTTTCGACACCTAAAACCTGAGCCACAGAGAGACCCCACCATGCAGCCCAGTCCCCCTCATCCAGGGAAGGTGGTGCATCCATGGTTGCTGTGGATGATGGAGTAACGAGTCATGGGACTTCTGGGGTCACCAGGATGTTATACAACTTGAGGGGAGGTCTGATGGTCCCCATCCCCCCCGTTTCCACTCAATACCTGAAGATATGTTTCCAGAGCTTTCCATATGTTCCAGTCATGCAGGGGTCTCCCTTGTCCATGTGGACGTTGATCCTCGGCTCCCGACTTAGTTGTCAGAGCAGAGTGGGCCTGAGCTGGGGATGTCCAGGACCATCTCATGCACATAGACTGGCCAGAGGTTGCAAGTGGCCTCATTGATGGTTGTGGCCCAACTGGTGGAAGGGAACCCAGATGCCTTTGGACCTTATGATCACCTCATCCAGGAACATAGGCACTGACTGCTCGTGGCACATGATGGAGTATCCTGAATGCATCCAACCTAAAGAAGGCAGTCGGAAAGAAGAGATGACATGATGTCCAATATTCTTTTAGAATACCTCTCCCCCACCATCTCAGGAGTAATCTCAAATTAATCAGACAAATGTTTGACCCTATCTCCTTGTCCAAGCTTATTTGCAACCTAATTGGTCTCCTTCCAGGTTCCTTAGAGTTTGATACTCCCATCCTCCCTTGACCCTGAAGGGTATACAAAAGAAAGAATTGGAGTACAAAGAAAAATCAGAAACAGAAAACAGACCAACGGCAAGGAAACTTCTCTCGTGCGTTTCAGGTCCCTGAAGGCTCCTGTTGAACCATACACGTTTATGTCTTTCATCAGCACAAGATCCCAATGGCCACGTACCCTCATTGTTGCCGTTATAGCTCCAGGCACCCAACTCCAGCTCCAGTACACCAGGAAGGAAGCTCGGGAACACCTCCCTCCTCCACGTCCAGGACAGTCACATTCCAGAAATGGCCAAAGCTCACCTGGTCATCTTGTGACTACAGCTCAGGTCTAGCGTGAGGGAGAAGAGTCATCTGTGGAGAAGTGGAGAGTGGAGAAGTGGGAGATGCTATATATAAGGAAGAAAGTGGGATTACCTTTCAGAATATCCTTTCTGGGGATATGGTGCTTGGCTGGATGACTTCCCTGAACACCTGAGCGACACTCAAGTGGTGCTTCTTGCAAGCTCGCGGTCACTTCTTTCTGGATCTGGATCTGGAACTGAGACCGAAAGGATTTAGGCTGAGACCGTCCCTGTCTCAGTATTCTCCACTCATCACCATCACACTCCGCACGAAGGTGTTTCCCTGTGCTAAGCAGAGGGGTGTCTGCAAAACTGCTGTTACCTTTAGTGAAAAACATGACTCAGGAGGACAGCAGCTGGTAACGGGCTGAGGAAAACAAAAGGAGTAAAAGCAGAGGTCAGCAACTACTCAGGGATGTCCCGTTAGAGACCTCCTTAGAGCCTGAGTTTTCATCTTTGCTCTTTGATCTTGGGTTGGCATACGGGAACATCACTACTGACCATATGGGGCCAGACCGGACATTCTGTGTTGGGCAGCTTTGCTCTGGTGAGAGACAAGTCAGTGCACCCTGAGGCAGGGCGCAGTCAGCTGCTGCTATGAGGCCTCACAGGATATTGGGGCTCGGTGCCATTGATTTGGGAAGAGCCAGAGTGCTGAAAGCTGATTCACCAAGAGCTAATGTTTGAAATGTACATTCACTGGAAACCAGGGTGCCTGGTGATGAGTTTGCGGAATTTATTTGTTCCTTGTAGCTATTTGTATAGGGTACAGCATTTTGTACCAGATGGGAGTGGGTTTTAATGGATTATGAAGAAATCTGTCTAATTAAGGTTTGGTTCAGTTTTTAAATTTTGTTTCTGACACTGTCTGAAAGAATTTTCATGTGTCCTTTTTACCAGAGCTTTGCTACTGTATGCAGAAGGAGACAGGGCAGACAATTAATTCTCTGCTTGGGAAAGATGGAATGTAAAATGACCATTGAAAAATGTACGTTCTTAAATGTCAGTATAAGAAAGACCGAAAGTAAAGTGAACTAAACATCTACTTAAAAAGTTAGAAAGTGATAGCAAAATAATGCCTCCCCCAAGAAGCAGAAAAAAGGAAATAATGAAACTAAGAGTAGACATTATTTAAAAAGAAAGAAAGTGGAAATAGCCAAACTCAAAAGTCTGAAAAGATGAGTCCCCCGTGAGACTGATCAAAGATTAAAGAGATGAGAAAAGCATAAATGATAACGTCAGGAATGAAAAGGGAGGGGGGGAAGGACAGATGATATAGAGATTGAATAATCATACAAGGATGTTCTAAAACCTTGAAGCCAACACATTGGAAAAATTAGATACACAAATTATTGAAAAGCATAACTTTCAAAACTGAATTGAGAAGGAAGTTAATAATTCTGTAACCATCAAGGAAATTTTATCAGTAGGTAAAAATTTCTTATAAATAAAATGCCAGATGTAGTGTCTACTGAATTCTTTAAAAAATAATTTTAATCTTATGAAACCTTTCCAAAGAGAGCAAAGGAGGGAATGTTCAGTAACCAATTTTATGAAGAAGGATGTAACTTTGATATGAAAACATGCAAAGACACTTAAAAAGGAGAATTGTAGTCCAATCTAACCTCTAAATGTGGATGTGAGACTCCTAAGAACAATATTAAACTTATAAATAATAACTTACATGTCTCATGCACGTGACTAATTATGTTGTTACCAGAATGCCATATTGGTTTAACATTAGAAATTCAATTCATGAACCCACCTGTGTTAACAGGTGAGAAAAGAAAAAGCATACAAACATTTTAGCAGTTGAAGAAATACTTTCTATGAAATTCAAAGTTTATCCAGTAAAATCTCTGAGAAAATAAAGAATAAAAGTGAACTTTCCGAAACTGATCATGGATATGTACAAAGCCTATTGTTAGATATCAGTTACATGATGAAATATTCGAACATTTCCCTTAGAGATTAGAATAAGATAAGGATGTGCACTGGTACCATTTTTATTCAACACTAAATGTCCTAGCCGGTATAGAATGCTAAAGTGAAAGTACACAAATAGTAAAGAGATGAAAAGTGTTAAGAATGACTGGAAATAAATTTTTAAGACTTTCATACTTATAAGTGATATGAGTGTGTACGCGGAAAATATTTAGATTCTCAAAGTTTGGGGCATCTGGATGGCTCAGTCAATTGAGTGTTGGACTCTTGATTTTGGCTCAGGTTGTGGTCTTGCAGTGTGTGGGATTAAGCCCATGTTGGGCTCTGCACTGACAGTGTGGAGCCTGCTTGGGAATCATTCATTCATTCATTCTCTCTCCTCTCCCTCTCTCTCCTTCTCTCTCCCTCTCTCTGCCCCTCCCCTGCTTGTGCTCCTTCTCTCTCTCAAAATAAATAAATAATAATAATAATAAAAAGAAATGCAGACAGAGAATCATGGAGGGGGGGTACCTAAAGAGATGCTTCGAATCAAACTGCAGCAGGGCTTGTGGTGGTGGTAGTTGTTTGCTTATTTGTTTTGGTGGAACACAATGAGCTGATTTTTAAATTTAAATGGAATCAACAAAGAGCCAAGAATAGTTGAGTGCTCTGGTAGAAAAATAAAGAAGAACAAATATAAAAGTATTACACTATTGAACCATTTGCACAGAGATAGAAAAATAAATTAATAGAAAAAAAAACCCAGAGAGCTTCCAAAAGACGTATATATATAGGCAGTTGGCCCAGCAGATGAGGGGAAGGAGTAGACTTTTCAATGAACGGTCTTACAATAACTGGGAAGCCATATTTTTAGACACTGAAATTGTGTTCCTACCTCCCATGACACAAAAAACTCATTTAAAGATTTTCACTTGAAAGGAAAATTGCACAACTCTTAGAAGATCATACAGAAAAGTATCGTCATGGAATTTGGGTAAGCAAAGTAATTTTTAATCAAGATGCAATTAGCATTACCCATAAGGAAAAGGTTAACAACTTGGACTTGTAATGTTTATCAGAAGAAGTAATGTTTATCAAATGATACCAGAAAAAGAAAGGTCACCCAGAGTGGGAGAAGCTATCAGAAAACCCATAACCGGGGCGCCTGGGTGGCTTAGTCGGTTAAGCGTCTGACTTTCCGACTTTCGCTTAGGTCATGATNAACAGAAAAATCACGACATACAGAAAAATGCACCGAGAATAAAACACAATTTAAATGTCAAGTTAATATCTGAAAAGCTGCCTAACCTCATTAATAACCAGGACAGCATAAATTTAAACCACAATAATACAGTCTTCTGCACCCATCATTTTGGCCAAAAGGAAAAAAAAAGCCAGCAATATTAAGTGTCCACAGGATCTAGAGCAATGGAAACTCCTCATATACTCAAAGTGGTACAACTTTAACTTGCTGTTGTCTACAATTTGTTTTTATCTAGTAAAGTTGAGCTGTGCATATTTTATTTTTTATTTTTAAAAATTTGTTATTTTTTTAAAAATTTACATTCAAGATAGTTAGCATATAGTGCAATGATGATTTCAGGAGTAGAATCCAGTGATTCATCCCCTACATATAACACCTAGTGCTCATCCCAAAAAGTGTCCTGCTTAATGCCCCTTGCCCATTTAGCCCATCCCCCCACCCAAAACTCCTCCAGCAACCCTCAGTTCTCTGTATTTAAAAGTCTCTGATGTTTTGTCCCCCTCCCTGTTTTTATATTATTTTTGCTTCCCTTCTTTTATGTTCATCTGTTTTGTCTCTTAAATTCCACATATGAGTGAAGTCATATAATATCTGTCTTTCTCTGACTAATTTCACTTAGCATAATACCCTCTAGTTCTATTCACATAGTTGCAGTTGGCAAGATTTCATTCTTTTTGACTGCTGATTAATACTCAGCTGTATATTTATACACCACATCTTCTTTATCCATTCATCTGTCAATGGACATTCAGGCTCTTTCCGTACTTTGGCTGTTGTGGATAGCACTGCTATAAACATAGGGGTGCGTGTGCCCCTTTGAAACAGCACACCTGTATCCTTTGGATAAATACCTAGTAGTGCAATTGCTGGGTTATAGGGTATTTCTATTTTTAGTTTTTTGAGGAACCTCCATACTGTTTTCCAGAATGGCTGCACCAGTTTGCATTCCCCCCCAGCAGTGCAAAAGATCCTCATTCTCCACATCCTCGCCAACATCTGTTGTTGCCTGAGTTGTTAATGTTAGCTGTTCTGACAGGTGTAAGGTGGTATCTCATTGTGGTTTTGATTTCTATTTCCCTGATGATGAGTTATGTTGAGGATTTTTCATGTGTTGGTTAGCTATCTGGATGTCTTCTTTGGAAAAGCCTTTTGCCCATTTCTTCACTGGATTATTTGTTTTTTGGCTGTTGCGTTTGATAAGTTCTTTACAGATTTTGGATACTAACTCTTTATCTGGTATGTCATTTGCAAATATCTTCTCCCATTTCATCAGTTGCTTTTCAGTTTTGCTGATTGTTTCCTTCACTTTTTATCTTAATAAGGTCCCAGTAGTTCATTTTTGCTTTTGTTTTCCCTCGCCTCCAGAGACCCGTCAAGTAAGAAGTTGCTGTGTCTGAGGACAAAGAAGTTGTTGCCTGTTTTCTAGGATTTTGATGGCTTCCTGTCCTAGATTTAGGTCTTTCATTCATTTTAAGTTTATTTTTGTGTATGGCATAAGAAAGTGGTCCAGGCTCATTCTTTTGCATGTCGTTGTCCAATTTCCTCAACACCATTTGCTGAAGAGACTGTCTTTATTCCATTGGATATTCTTTCCTGCTTTGTCAAAGATTAGTTGGCCATATGTTTGTGGGTTCATTTCTGGGTTCTCTTTTCTGTTCCATTCATCTATGTGTCTGTTTTTGTGGCAGTACCATACTGTCTTGATGATTATATCTTTGTAGTATATTTTGAAGTCCAGAATTCTGATGCCTCCAGCCTTCATGTTTTTTTTCAGGATTGCTTTGGCTGTTCGGGATCTTTGCTGGTTCCATACAAATTTTAGGATTGTTCTAGCTCTGTAAAGAATGCTGGTGGTATTTTGATAGGGATTGCAGTGAAAATGTAGATCGCTTTGGGTAGTATTGACATTTTAACAATATTTGTTCTTCCAATCCAGGAGCATGGAATGTTTTTTCATTTATTTGTGTTTTCTTCAGTTTCTTCTATAAGCTTTCTATAGCTTTCAGTGTATAGATTTTTCATCTCTTTGATTACGTTTATTACTAGGTATTGTATGTTTTTTTGTGCAGTTGTAAATTGAATCGATTCTTGATTTCTCTTTCTGTTGCTTACTATTGGTTTATAGAAATGCACCTTATTTCTGTGCTTTGATTTTATATCCTGTGACTTCGCTGAATTCATGGATCAGTTCTAATACTTTTTTGGTGCAATCTTTTGGGTTTTCCATATAGAGTATCATGTCATCTGTGAGGAGTAAAATTTTGACTTCCTCCTTGCTGATTTGTGTTGTATTCTTTTGTGTTGTCTGATTGCTGAGGCTATGACTTCCAATATTATTTTGAATAACCGGTGAGAGTGGATATCCCTGTTGTGTTCCTGACCTTATCGGGAAAGCTCTCAGTTTCTCCCCATTTAGGATGACATTAGTGGTGCGTCTTTCATATATGGCTTTTATGATCTTGAGGTATGATCCTCCTATCCATACTTTCTTGAGGGTTTTTGTCAAGGAAGGATGCTGTATTTTGTCAAATGCTTTCTCTGCATCTATTGAGAGGATCATTTGGTTCTTTTCCTTTCTTTAATTGCTCTGATATATCACACTGATTGTTTTGCAGATATTGAACCAGCCCTGCATCCCAGGTATAAATCTCATTTGATTGTGGTGAATATTTTGATGTGTTATTGGATCTGTTGGCTAGTATCTTGTTGAGGATTTTTGCATCCACATTCATCAGGGAAATTGGTCTGTAGTTCTCCTTCTTAGTGGGGGTCTTTGGTTTGGGAATCAAGGTAATGCTGACTTCATAGAGGGAGTTTGGAAGTTTTCCTTCCATTTTTTGGAACAGCTTCAAAAGAAAGATTCTTTAGATGTTTCATAGAAATCCCCTGTAAAGCCATCCAGCCCTGGACTCTTGTTTTTTGGGAGATTTTTGATTACTAATCTGATTTCTTTACTGGTTATGGGCATGTTCAAGTTTTATATTTCTTCTTATTTTAGTTTTGGTAGTTTGTTTCTAGGCATTTGTCCATTTCTTCCAGATCGCCCAACTTATTGTCATATAATTGCTCTTAATATTCTCTTATTATTGTTTATATTTCTGTAGTATTGGTTGTGATCCCTTCTCTTTCATTCTTGATTTTATTTATTTGGGTTGTTTGCTTTTTCTTTTTCCTCAAACTGGGTAGGGGTGTATCAATTTTGTTAATTCTTTGAAAGAACTAGCTCCTGGTTTCATTGATCTGTTCTACTGTTTTTTTGTTTGTTTTTTTTTTTTTAATTTCAGTATTGATTTCTACTCTTATATTTATTTCCCATATTCTGGTTTGGGGCTTTATTTGCTTTTCTTTTTCCAGATCTTTAAGGAGTGGGGTTAGGTTGTGTATCTGAGAACTTCCTTCCTTCTTTAGGAAGGCCTGGATTGCTATATACTTCCTTCTTTTGACCAACTTTGCTCTGTCCCAGAGGATTTTGGCTGTGGTATTATCATTTCCATTGGCTTCCCTGTACTTTTTAATTTCCTCTTTAATTTCTTGGTTTTCCCATTCATTCTTTAGTAGGATGTTCTTTAGTCTCCCAAGTATTTGTTGTTTTTCAAAATTTTTTCTTGTGGTTGATTTCGAGTTTCGTAGTGTTGTGGTCTGAAAATATGCACAGTATGATCTCTGTCTTTTTGTACTTGTTGAGGGCTGATTTGGGTTTCCGTATGTGATCTGTTCTGGAGAATGTTGCATGTGCCCTGAAGAATGTGTATTCTGTTTATTTTGAATGAAATGTTTTAAATATATCTGTTAAGTCCGTCTAATCCAGTGTGTCATTCAAAGCCATTGTTTCCTTGTTGATTTTATGTTTAGCTGATCTGTCCATTTCTGTAAGTAGGGTATTGAAATCTCCTGTTATGGTATTATTATCAATGACTTTCTGTATGTTTGTGATTAATTGATTTATATATTGGGTGCTTCCACATAGATGTTTACAGTTGTTAGGTCCTCTTGGTGGATAAACCACATAATTATGATATAATGTGCTTCTTCATCTCTTGTTACATTCTTTATTTTAATGTCTAGATTGTCTGATATAAGTATGGCTACTGTGGCTTTCTTTTGACATCCACTAGCATGATACATAGTTCTCCATCCCCTTACTTTCAATCTGCAAGTGTCTTTAGGTCTAAAATGGGTCTCATGTAAACAGCATATAGATGGATGTTGCTTTTTTATCCACTCTGTTACCCTGTGTCTTTTGATTGGAGCATTTAGTCCATTGACATTTAGAGTGAGGACTGAAAGATAAGAATTTTTGCCATTGTTTTGCCTGTAGAGTTGGATTTCTGGTGGTATTCTCTGGTCCTTTCTAGCCTTTGTTGCTTTTGGTCTTTTTTGTTTTGTTTTGTCTTTTCTCCCGTCAAAGTATCCCCCTTAAAATTTCTTGCAAGGCTGTTTAGTGGTCACAAACTCCTTTAGTTTTTGTTTGTCTGGGATACTGTTTATCTCTCCTTCTATTTTGAATGACAACCTTGCTTGATAAAGAATTCTTGTTTGCCTATTTTTCTGATTCAGCACGTTGAATATATCCTGCCACTCCTTTCTGGCCTGCCAGGTTTCCGGGGATCGGTCTTCTGTGAACGTGATCTGTCTTCCATGAACCTGATCTGTCTTCCCTTGTATGTTAAGGACCTTTTTTTCCCTCTTGCTGCTTTCATGATCTTTCCTTGTCTGTGTTTTGTAATTTGACTATGATATGCCTTGTTGATAGTTGGTTTTTGTTGAATCTGATGAGTGTCCTCTGTGCTTCCTGGATTTTGAGGTCTGCGTCTTTCCCTGGGTTAGGGAAGTTTTCCTCTATGATTTCTTAACATAAATTTTCTACACCTTTTTCTCTCTCTTCATCTTCTGGGACCCCTTTGATGCAGACGTTACTCCTTTTTCATGGGTCACTGAGTTCTTTAATTCTTATATCATGCTCTTTTGACTTAGTTTCCCTCTTTTTTTCTTCTTCGTCATACTCCATAATTTGCCCTGTATGTCACTGATTTGCTGCTCTGCTTCATCTATCTTTGGCGCTATGGCAGCCATTTGGGATTGCGTCTCATTTATAGCATTTCTAATTTGTCCTGACTGGATTTTACTCCTTTTATCTCTATAGGAAGGGATTCTGTGGGGGTTTTGTTTGTTTGTTTGTTTTTGTTTTTGTTTTTGTTTTTAGCTCTAGCTAGTATTCTTATTATCGTGATTCTACATTCTGGTTCAGACATCTTGCTTGAATCTTTGTTGACTAAGTCCTTGGCTGTCATTTCTTCCTTTTCTTTCTTTTGGGGTGAATTATTTTGTTTCATCATTTTGGAGGAAGAAAAAGAATTGATAAAAAAAAATAAAAACAACACAAAAAATATCAAATATAGAATGCTAGATCATAGATGTGTTTTGGTCTGTTTGTTGAAAGAAACTTGGTAGAATAGAGGAAAAAGAGAAAGGAAATAAAATGAGGTAAAAAAGGAAAACGTTTTAAAATAAAAAAATGCATACAATAAAATAGAATAAAATGAAATTACAAAAGTGAAATAGAATTAAAAATTTACAAAAGTAAAAAATCTAGTAGAAAATTTCAAGAAAAATCTTTTTTATAAAAATGAAAATAAAAATAATTTTTTCCTCTTTCTGTATTCAAAAATAAGAAAAGAAAAATAACAAAATTGAATAGATGGACTGACAAACAGATTGTAATATGATTGAAATTACATCGTTTTCCCCTAGAAGTCAAACCGTGAAGCACTTTATAGTCCATAAACTAAGCAGGCAGAGAGACTTATGTTCCTCTAGAGCATGGTTGGCACTGTTGGCCAGGGTTTGGTGTAACGGCTCCCTTCTCCACTAGATGGTGGTGGTTAGCTTACTGGAGTGGTTCATTGTGGCATGTGTATGCACATGCACAGGAGAGGTGAAAATGGCATCATTCAGCTACCCAGTCTCTGTTATCAAAACTCTCTGCTTTCACCAACTGGCAGTCAAGCACCCCTCTTTGTCTCTGGCCTCCATCCACTCCCTGCTTCTGCCCTGTCTGCCACCAAGTCATCAGCCTGCCAGGTGACACCTCCCTGAGTTTTATCTCAGATGGGGCTGTATTTACAAACCCCTCACTTCTGAGGGCCCTGCAGCTTCAATCTGCTCCACCCCTCTGGGGGAGGGTCTCGCCAAGCAATGGCTAGGTGCAGGCCCCCCCACCCCCCACCCCAGGAACTCTGACGCAACCGCACCGCTGCAGATGCTCAGAGACTGCGGCTGGGTGCCAGCCCGCCCCAGGAAAAGTTTGTGTGATCATGTAGCAGCAGTGTTTCAGGGGAGTATGGTAAATCACAACACACTTCTGGCACCTTGTTCTTGTCTCTTAACATCCTTGTTCCAACACCAGTAAGCATGGCTGTACTCTGGGTCCACTGAGACCTTTGCCTGTGGGGGGGCTGCACAGCCTCTACCAAATGTCCTCTTAGCAGGGGAACTGCTTCTCCACGTGTGGAACAAGAACCCCTCAGACCTCGACGTCTGCTCCTGGGTATTCACCCTTCTCACCAGAGTTCCACCAGGTAACGAACTGTGGAGTTTCAGACTCTGTGCTCCTCTGTTCATAGAGTCTTAATGGTATACAAGCCCACTTCTTTCTCCTCTTTTCTTGTTAATTCCCTTATGGGTGTTTCCACTCTTTCTCTCCAGCTGCTTTTGGGGGAACTGCTTTTCCTGTACTCTCCCCCCCCCCATCTCTATTCTCTCTCTGCAGGCAAAAACAGCTCCCTATGGCTTCTTTCTACCCCAGTTCACCTCTCCGTACCACAGACGAGTTCTGTGGTTCAAGTTATGCAGATTGTTGAATTAATCTTCAGGTCAATTTCCCTCCCCTGCTCACACTGTCTCTCTCTCTCTCCTAGAAATAAATAAAACATTAAAAAAATTAAAAAAAAAAAAAAAAGGGGGCGCCTGGGTGGCTTAGTCGGTTAAGCGTCCGACTTTCGCTTAGGTGATGATCTCGCGGTTCGTGGGTTCGAGCCCCGCGTCGGGCTCTGTGCTGACTGCCAGCTCAGAGCCTGGAGCCTGTTTCTCCCTCTCTCTCTGACCCTCCCCTGTTCACACTGTCTCTCTCTCCTAGAAATAAATAAAACATAAAAAAATTTTTAAAAAAATCTTCAGGTCAATTTTCTAGGTGTGCAGCTTGGTTTGGTGTTGATCTGGCTGCATTTCAGGGACAAGAGATGCAAAAAAACTTCCATGCTGTCCGCCATCTTGGCCCCTCTGACAGTGTTCTTAAAGATACATTTTTTAAAAAATTTTAAAGTCTATATTATAACAAATGGATTATGGTCAGTAAAGTTCAAAGCTCTGCCTGTTTCTAAGTTGGAAAATACTGCTTCTTCCTTCAGATTGTCTGGCTTTTGCATAGATTCCAACATCCATGTTTCCTTTTAATTTGTTCTTTAAAAGCCTTAAGATGATATTCCAACACCTATCTCAGAATCTCATTATTTCTGCACGGGTCCAAGAGGAAGGAATCTTTTTGATAGAAAATCATAATATCCTAGTCACATTCATTTAAAGCATTTGTTAACGTTCAATTCAGAACTGCCTACACCAAGGAATCTTGCTTTAAGTAAAGGCAAAGAAAAATAGGGTAGAATATCCCTCAACGCTATGTTTTTGTTTTGTCTTTTTCAGCTACATTTAGGATGTGGGTATAATTAAAGGGACACATTGGCTCAAATCCTTTTAAGGGCAACCACCTATCCACATTCATAAACCAGTTTCCTGCTATTGCAGGAGTAGCTTGAGCTCCCAATGGAACATCCATTCTAAATAAGGTAACTACTTTATAATTCTTCTTAGAGTCTTAACTACTGAAATGTACACACACACACACGCGTGCGCGCGCGCACACGTGCATGCGCAGACATGTTTAGTTGGTATCAATATGTGAGACTAAAATTTTACTCTTATCTGTATATTCGGCCAACTGGTTTCAGATTGGTTTACTCTGTATTACTTTGGATCTAATATACCAGTTGTCGCATGCCCCAGGGCTTGACCCCAGCCAAGTTATTGGAGATGGTGCAGGAATTCTCTGTGTACCTAAGTATTTGATTCTGCTACCTTTCAAGATCTTGGGGCCTGACATAGTTGCTGCTTCTAAAGCCCTCATCTTCTAGTCTGACAGCAGTGCCAGAGTCCTTTACAGAAGTTTGAGAACAGAGATCCAAAAGGAGAAAAGACTCATGAGGTCCGAGTAGAGTCAGAATGCCCTGATCATGGGTCCCATTTGGTGAGGTGATTATTGACCCAGGTATGGGTGAAACCCCTGGTAAATTGAATTTTTTTAATTTCCTAATATGCTTTTTACATTTTTATTTTGGCAGGTCTCTTACTAGCCTTAACCATCTCATGGCTGGCTATCCTATCATTACTCAATTTTCAGTAAATAGTTTGTAGTACTTGATGTCCTTCTGTGAGTAGGTACATTTTTCTTTTTAACCAAGTGGCCAAGTTTCTTGCTCTGTGTGGTATGAACCAAGAGGAAAGTTATACATTTAACAAGAGGTATTAACCAGAATTTCACATGTGTAATTAATAAAGGCAGTGATTCTATTGTATGCCAAGAATCTAAATCCGTTTTAACGATATTATGAGGTAAACAGTAGATGAATTTGTTTCTATTCAAGTAAAAGCAAATTGATTTGGGAGATTGTTCATGGATGGTACAAGTGAAACTTGGCCTCTTCTGTGTATCTCTATTCAAAGATCAAAAGCCATGGTGTCTTTGGTGAGATATTTGCCTTCATAATAAAGACAAGCCCTTTGAGACCTTAAAGAAAGGTTTGGATAGTAGGTTTAACTTACTCCTTCAGGGAATTTGTGTATTTGTCCTTTCCCAAAAGTCATATTTCTTTGCTTTAAAAAATTCACTTAGAATATTTTTTTAAAAAGTGACTAGCAGTTACTTTATGGGAAGAGTCACATGGATAGCTCTTGTAAACTAAACCATTTGCCACTATGGGAACAATACTGTTGATGGTGAGGAGTTGTGATGTTTCTGAGTGGCCACAAGGAGGAGACAGAGAACAGCATAGTTGACCCCAGAATCTACAGTGCCTAAGTTTCAGATAGACATTACTTCAGTTTCCTTTAGCAGGGCTTGTTATTTCATTTTAACAAGATTTGCTAGGGAAGTAGGTTTTATGGTTCTATTCAGTGTGACCAACTGTTAGTGTTTTAATGGTTTTAAAATTAATTGCCCATCCTAATAAGTCTGTGCTAAGGGGAGAAGATATAGGTAGAGTCCTTTTTATCACCTCAAAAACTGTAAAGCAGCCATTGTTACTTCCCTAAATTACCCGAGGGTGATGTCTTTCCCTTGAAATTCCAATATCCTAGGAATTTGGCTATTTCAGATATTGGATCTAACAGGCCCTATAAGAACATATGTGGTTCTGTGTCCCATGCTCTGAGACATGAAGAATGGAAGTTGGGTACCCTTAAGAATGAGTAAAGGACATGTGGATGCAAGTCCTGTGTTTAAGACAAGCTTCTAGGACTCCACCAGGTTGTTATTTTGAAGCATCAGATCTTTAAAATCTTCCAGACTAGATAGGGCAGGGTCATGGTATTAAAGACTGTGTACCTTGGATCAGTGACCCTTATCATTAAGTAGTTTCTTTTGAGTAAACAGAAATAACATTTTGGTTTTTAGCAGTTTGGATCTGGTCATTTGTGGTTCAGTAGCTACACACGCGGGGTTTTTTTTTTTTTTATGTTTATGTTTGAGAGAGAGAAAGCGTGAATGGGAGAGGGGCAGAGAGAAAGGGAGGTGCAGAATTTGGAGCAGGCTTCAGGTTCTGAGCTAGCAGCACAGAGCCCAATGCAGGGCTCTAACTCACAAACTGTGAGATCATGACCAGAATTGAAGTCAGACGCTCAACCCACTGAGCCACCCAGGTGCCCCCACACATGTAAGTTTCATGCAAGAGGAGCTGCAGGTTGTGCAGACCCAGTGAGCATACCGTATGTTTGAAAGTTTGGGTTCTGGAGTCCAGCTTGGGCTTTACCACTTAGCTCTGTATCTCTACTTTCTTCTCTCCAAAATGGAGATAGTAATAGTACTTACTGTGTAGGACTGTTGTGAACATAAAAAATAAAAGCATTTATAACAGTCCCTGGAAAACAGCATTTTTTGATGTTGAGGCCTGCATTATCATCCTTGTGAGCAAATGTACTTGCATACAGAATGCGCTGATGTTACTTGTGAACTTAGAAACAACTTAGAATCATTTGTAAGAGAGAGAAGGGCTCTAGTTTCCACTACAGAGTGTGTGGGGAAGAGTCAGGGTTTGTCTTCGTCTCTATGGCAACCTCTTAAACCCAGTGTTATTACCCCCATGTTTCTCCTCCTTAACATCATGGTTGAGAATGGTTGAGAACATGGTTGAGAACAACCAGTTCTGGAGTTGAATTTCCTGGGTTCATCTCCTTTCTCTATCTATAGGGAGGCTAATCACATGCTGAGACAACCAGAAAATCAGGTACCAATACTTCCTGGAGGTTAAACTTGATGTTTAATAAAAATGTAGTAGTTCACACGAGGTAAGTCAGAAGTTTGTTGAACTTACATTTTCTAGGTGAATTTTTGTTTAAATTGTAAATCCTTCACAGAGTTTTTCATTGCTAGAGGTTTCACTCAAGCCCTGACTTTTCCTTTTATTAGCTTGGTGACTTCAGAAGTTATTTAACGTCCCTCAGTATCTGTCTCCTCATCTATGACACGAGAATAATAATAGCACCCACTTCAAAGGTCCGTTATTAAAATTCCATGAGATAACTCACATGAAGCACCCCACGCAATGCTTGGGACGTATTGACTGCACATTGTGTGCTGCGTGTCATTACTGTTCTCTCAACTCACAAATGTTTCCTGAGCACCTTTCATGTGAAAAGCACCTGAGAAAAGATGGTAGTGAAAGAAAAGGAAATTATCCTAGAATCAGGAGGAGGTGGATGGGATTCAGGAAAGACATTTCCTAGGTCAGCTCTTCAGAGGAGCCACTCTACTCTGAACACAGCTCATGGAATGATATTGAAAACAACAAAAATATGGTTTAAAAGTAAGCTGGAGAAAAATGACCACACCCCATTAATCCTGGAGACGAAGCTCCAGTTAGAACTCTACCTCGCCAAAGAGCTGGGATGGGCTGGAATGGATTATTAGAAAGCTCAGGGTTAATTTGGTCCACGGCCGCACCCAGTAATCCTGCTTCTGAGTGAAGCCTGTCACGCACAAAGATAATGTGGTGACTGGAGGAGCGAGTCGCCTGTTTTGTGCTAAGAACAAATAGGCTGGTGGGCCTGGTAGGCATTACTACTGTGACAGTTACTTTTGGTTGAAACAAAAGTACTAGAAGATGAAACTAACCAAGAAGACCAAGTGGCTTTGTAACATTCACTTTGAGTCTACACCATTTTTTGTGAGTTTATACCATTCTTTGGGTTACATCATACCTAGGAGTCCTTCTAGAGGTGGGAGAAAGGACATAAGATAGGCTAGAGTCTCAATAACCATCCTCAGTACCGCGTCTGGAAAAACACTGATACTCACTAAATACTCTGACAACAGGGACTGCACGCCCACCTCAGGTGGCCACCTCTGAAGTGGGGTTCAGTTTTCAGGTTGTCCACACAAGACTGGACAGACAGGCCCCCATTGGGACCTGGCAAAACCCAAAGAATACCCTTATATGTTTATGCATTTTGCAGTGGACAAACATGTTCACCATTACCAAACAGTAGACTTTTATCCCCAAGTCATGGGTGAGAATATAGAAGCACAGGGAGGTGAAGAGATTTTCCACAGGACCAACCAGATTCAGGGCTCTCTCTACCAGCCTGTCTCTCTTGCTGCTAGAAAACTTCCCAAAGCAGAAGAAATTAACAGTCATGTTCAGGGCCGGCAGGTGTGAGGGACTGATGTCAGATTATTATGGTAACCCATAGTTGTTAGAACTATTGGCCAGAAGTAGAAGCCAAGAGCCAAGACCTCAAGATGCGCAGATGAACGGTCCTCTGCTGGAGGATGAGGATGGTGAAGCAGGTCGGTTGAACAGGGAAATAGTAACAAGGGTGTTTTCCTGAGAAAGCTGGTGTCATTTTGTCTTACGTCATTAAGGTCCTTGACCTTAGCCAGCTTCCTGAAGACAGGGATGGAAGGTGGGGCTCAGGCTCAAGAAGCTAAGCTGGAAACATGGGTGGTAGCCTTGGCGAGTGAGCCTGAGCCCCACTTCGTGCACATCCTTTACACCTGGGGATGCATGTACCCCTGCATGGGGTTTTCCTGCCACTCAGGCAGACAGGACAGGCTGCTAGCCACCTCCTTCTGGACAGGCCAGCCCCAGGCCTCAAAGAATGGAGCCAGATTCTTCTGCACCTTTTCTGAGAACTTCTTCACCCATAGATTCATCTTGCCCACCTTGTCTTTGGGGATGCCAGAGAGCGTCTGGTACTCAGCAAAGAGCTGGGTGAATGGCTCCCACCCAAAGGCCTCCTGGAGCTGAGAAGAGAAGGAAGGGGCAGAATGAGGTACCAAGTTTGTGAAAGTACCTGCAACACACATGTTCAGAAGTATATTTCAGTTGCAGTGGTTTCTTCCCCTTCAGCGTTCATGAGCTTCCCTCTTGCGATTTGCCCCTGTCTCACCACCCTACCCTTGCACATAAATACAATCCTATTGGCTCATTTCACCTCTTGGCCACAAAACTTGTACCTCTTGAATTTAGTAGGGGGCTTCTAAATTCATGGGGAACCTAAATCCTGAAAAGAGGTAAACACTCAATAAATGACAGTGACTGTAATTATCTCTAATTAAAAAAATTATATCCCCAGATCCTAAATGTTTTCCTAGGCATCAGACATGCTTGTGCCTGATTGAGTTGGGAAACCCTCATATCTTACATGTTTGGCCTGTGGGACTCTTAATGCTGGGAACTTCCAGCACTTTCCAGACATAATAAAATCCCTGTTTTTATATAGCCATCTCAAATCTGTAACTATTTTCAAGGCTCCTATTTTGCTCTGTGAGATGTAGCCATTGGGGCAAAACAAATTAGAAGCAGGCACATCACAAGAGTCTCAAAATGAGAGTGACCCATGTCCATGGAGGGGCAGCCCACCTAAAGGCCACAGGCAGGAGGCCCTCGTTGGCTAAGACTACGGAGGTGTAGAATGAGCAGGAATCCTGGGGTGTCCCAGACCACCCCTCTTTTGTGGAGGAGAATTCTGACCCGGGGGAACCCAAGGACAGATGACATCCTGAAGTCACACCTCCCTCTGATCTTACTGGCCTGGCCTCTGACAGTCCTGCTCATCACTGCTAATTAATGCGTCAACAGACACTTCTTACACACTCAGCAGTTATTAACTATCTATAGTGTGCCGGGTACTGCACTAAACAAAAGTGATAGCAGCTCCTGTCTTTCCAGAGGTCACGGGTCAGTGGGAGACACAGACATGTAAATCAGTGACCAAAAAAGGAGGCTTATCAAGGAGATAATGTCAGGAGAGGAGGGCAATAGAGCTGAATTTTGACACATGGTCTAACTTGATGGACAATAGATACGACATTCACGGCACGTTTCAGCCACAGGGAGAAAGGAACCCTGGGGGCTGGGGGACAAGACGCTGAGGCAGCAAGATGTGTTCATGGCG
>NW_027532232.1:425062-428412 GCF_008692635.1 Crocuta crocuta
CCGGGGGGGGGGGGGGGGGGGGGCGGGGACTCAGGGCCAGGGAGCTGGGAGATGAAGCTGGCAAAAGTCTGAAGCAGGCAGGGTCTTGTACACCCTGCTAGGCGGCTTCGACTTCTCTCTGGATGTAGAGGAGATTATGAGTTTTAGTCATGGAATATTAAGAGTATTTTGGAAGTAAAGTGGATGATGGACACTAGAGGCAGGGAGGCTGTCGTCACAGACGAGAGGAGAGCCGTGAGCGCCTGCACCAGGGCAGCAGCGGGAGGAAGGGTGGCGAGCAGGAAGGGCAGTCAGAAGGCGTCTGCCCGTCCTGAGGCCGAGTCCCGGACCCCAGGATGATGGGTCTTTCCATAACTTCTGCAAAATGATCTTCAGGGCTCCACGGTGAGTGGGTAGGTGGGTTAGGCATCCTTAGGGCTTGAACTTAAATGTTGGCGGCAAGCTACTGTTTAAGGTCTGTCTCCCTGTAGACCCTCACACCGGCTGTGTAAGAATACAGAACTGAGGCAGTGCAAAGTCATCTCACTGAGTGGGGCTGTCTCCATTCACTCTTAGAAAATAAGGGGAAGAGGGGCGCCTTGGTGGCTCAGTCGGTTGAGTGTCCGACTTCAGCTCAGGTCATGATCTCTCGGTTTGTGTGTTCAAAACCTACATCGGGCTTGCTGCTGTCAGATTGTCAGCACAGAGCCTGCTTCGGATCCTCTGTTCCCCCCTCTCTGCCCCTCCTCTGCTTGCACTCTCCCAAAAATAAGTAAGTAAATGCAAAAAAAAAAAAAAATGTAGGGGGAAGAGAAATGATTGAGAGGCGGTGCCAAAGCCTGAGGCTTTTCATTAACTTCTGATTTTAGGCTCTGGGCCCATCATTTAAATGAGTGATATGGAACAGACTGCTGAAATTCTTTAATCTGGTATTTCCCTCTCTAAACAGCTGGCCATCCCACAGCCAGATAGGGATGTGGTAGGCAGCAATGGAGACCTGCTCTGGGGAACAGCCTTGAGGACTCCAAAACATTAATTAATATTCAGAGCAAGTTGGGGAGGGGACAGGGCTTTGTGCTTATTTCACAGGAAGTCTACCTGCTTCAGGACTTGGGTGTTCTCATAAAGTGGGCTTGGCTGGTTATTCGTTTATTCATTGTAAAGACATTTCAGGTTCAAGTGTGATTGAAGTCAGAGAACCTTGATAACAGTTATCTCCTAGAAAGCTCTTGTACTGCAATTGTCCCTGAGACATACCACTGTTATTACAAATGGGTGGATGAAGGGATGTAATAGCCGCTTAATTTTCAGAACTAGGGTCAGGAAAAACCAAGAAAAACAGAACAACACCCATTTCTGGAACACTTATTAGGCAACCATGGTCAATACCAGTAAGTGGAAGTACTTGGCTCCAATCTCAGGAATGCCTAACTCCGAACTTCTGCTCATGACCAGTAGACCAGTAGGCTGTATTTTGTCTGCTTACTTTCTTTTCCATAGTACTTTTCTTTTCCTCTTATTTAACATCACAAAGTACAGGAGATGACTGGGACAGTGTCATTATCTCCACCTTAGAGACATGTAACCTGGGAAGCCCCACCATGTGTGGAGGGGGCAGTGAAGGGGACCCGGGATGATACATGATGGAGGGGTCTGGTGGCTCTCATCTCCCTGACTTTCTCCGTACCTGTAGGTATGTTTCCAGAGCTGTCCACACGTCCCAGTCATGCAGTGGGGCTCCCTTTCCGAGGTGTGTTTTGATTCTCTTCTCTCGTTCTGGAGGGCTCAGAGCAGGATGGGCCCGAGCCCTGGGGATGCCCAGGACCGTCTCATGCACGTAGACTGACCAGAGGTTGCAGGTGGCCTCCGTGGTGTGCGGGGGGAACTCCCACTCTTGACGCTGCTGGTTGTGACCCAGCTCATGGATGGGTCCCCACAGACCCCTGCTCCTCATGCCTGCCTCGTTGATGAGCTCCTGCACTGACTCCAGGTGGCACATGATGGGGTACCCTGAGTGCATCCAGCCTGGGGACGCAGAAGCAAGAGATGAGGGACAGGGAGGACCCAAGCCCATCGCCCTTCCTTCCTCTCTGCCGGGTGACTTTTCCTCACCATCCTGGTTGCCCTCCACAACGCCAGATCTGTGCTGATTGGAAAGTAGATGACTTCCTTTACCTGGTCAGAAACTGCAGAGCCCCCGGCCCCCTGCCCAGCCCTTCACGCCGGAGGTATGCCCTCCTCCTCGCTCTGGCCCTGAAGAATCTGAATGCACTTTACGCAGCCATTCCTGCTATAATTCAGCGCTTCATTTTGTGTGATTTCCCTGCCTTGTGAGTCTGGTACAGTGTCCTGTGTCTGGACTGGAGAACAGTGTCGTGTCTACCTCTGCCATGTAAACCACTGTCGTACAGATTTCTACTCATTAGCAGAGGCCATTTCTCCTTTTTTAAAGAGAAGCAAACTGAGGTCCAGAGGAAATTTCAGTATGTCAGAACCAGATCTCCTCATTTTTCTTTCATGTCAGCCACTCAATAGTGAACATAAACTGCTCCTTTGTCCCATTGCCAACTCACTTCTGTTTGGGGGGGCTATTAATGTTGAACCTCTCCTTCAGACAACAAACGAATGGCTCATCGCTATCTGTGAACTCTCAGTAGCAATATTTTTTTTCTGAGATTGTCCTGCCATCCTGTGAAATCTCACCTTGTAGAGGTAAATGATTGACCTTTCCAGATGTGAACGTCTCTGCATCCCTATCAAGGCCTTTTCTCCTTTACTGGTGAGATTATGCCTTGCACATACTGCACGTTAAAAAAGGCAAAATACTGAATAAACGGTGTGCACTGAGCAGGAGGAGCCCAGCCCCGGAGCACCCACCGGCTGAGATCTGCACGTCGGCCACAATCCTCTCGGGACGGCAGAGAGGGAAAGGCTTGGCCGCCAGCTGGGCTGTCGCCCGCATCATCTCGTCCCAGAGGCGGAGCGCAGGCTCGGGGTTCTCCAGGGTGCGCAGGTCTGCGGTCGGCACCGTCAAGATGATATTATCCGTTGCCAGCTCTCCCCAGGGAGCCGGGCTCTCCTGGACACAGTTCTTCCACTCCTCCACCGATGTCGTACCTGGGAACAAACGCATGGGCCTGTCTCCCCACCTCCTCAACTTACCTTGAACTCCAGGAGGAGGCCACTGAAATACGGAACTAAACGTGTGGATCCATGTGCTGTGAAGGGAAGGACGGGCCCCGGGACCCTCCCCTTGGCTCGGCCCAGAAGTCTCCACAGACATCGGGTGTTCGCAGCCCCATCCAGCTCCGCTTGCATCCCAAACACCCCTTCCCCCCTGTCTGGCAGCCCCCGCCCCAGCCCTCCTCAGC
>NW_027532232.1:428604-435928 GCF_008692635.1 Crocuta crocuta
CCAGCTTGTAGCATGGGGCAGGCACAGCCCTCTTGATGGTGACAGGAACGGGGCCCAGTTTGCTGCCCTTGGGCACGATGACATAGAGGAGGCCGCCCCAGAGGCAGGAGACCGACCGCGTGGCCCTGTCCATGCAGCACTGGTGCGTCACCACCGGCGCTCGGCACAGCTTTTTGGCCTTGCTCAGGTTATCGGTGTGGCAGCCCACCTGTACCTGGGGAGGTGAGTGCACTGTGTGTAGCAGGAAGTAGGTCTGTGTGGTGCTNACCTACGAGGTTGCAGTCCTTGGGACCGAATGCTGCGCGGGGTCATTCCGTTCAAACACCCCGACAGTGGGGTGTCCCCAGACAGGCAGGCACGCCGACCCTGAGGCAGACACAGGCTGGGGCCCTGCGGTGTGTCTGCCAGGTGGAGCCGGGCTCTCGTTCAGGGCCTGCGCCGCGTGGGGATTCCGACCCAGGATGAGCCCCACGGGGTCCTGGGCCACCCTGTGTGCACACGGGGGCCAGCCGTCCAGAGGCCGTGAGATCTGGCCCAAGGCGGGAGGGCTGGCTCTCGCTCCCGCCCTTGACCAGGGCCCCCTTGCCGGTCACGTGGGTGCAGGGTGGTTCCGTCCAGGGGCCTGGGGTTGCTTCTCTCGGGTGGAACAGAAGCGAGCGCCAGGAAGGAGGCGCAGGGGAGGCCCCTGACGGTGGTAGGAGGTGACCCTCAGGGCTGAGGCAGGACCGGCTCAGCCCTGCCTGTGGGGCCTGCTAGTGTGCGTGCCCTCGAGGGTCCGGGCAACGACCTGAAACACAGGAAGGCCGTGTGCAGTGGGCGAGGTGCGTGAGGTTCGGAGGCTGCCGTGGGGCTCCGGGGGGGACGTAAAGTCGCCACACGTGGAAATGCAAGGGCTTAGGTTTGCGTCCTAGACCCGATAGTAGCTCTGGCGTCTCAGTTGCTCCTTTAGGCCGAAATAGAGCTGCTTCGTCTACGAAATCTGTGAAACGGGCACAATCCTCCCTTCCTGGCCTCCCGGGAACGCCGCTGGGAGCTGAGGGAAACCGAGCGGCCCGGGGTCTTACCTTCAGGCCGGCACAGGCCGCGGCTTCCAACAGCGAGACTTCGGCGCTTTGCCCGCCCGGGAGGTAGAGCCCAGTACTCACCCAGCAATCCCCGTCGCCTGACGAAAGCCACAGGAGAAGGGCTGAGCCCCCGGAGCCTCGGGGCGCCTCCCAGGGCACAGCCCCGGCCCCGCCGCCTTAGCTCACCCACGCGTCCGGCACGCCCCCCGGACCCTCCGCGGTGCCCCCACCCCGGCTTCCCNCCCGGCTCACGGCAGGGAGCCCCGACAGGTGCAGCGTCTTCCTCAGGAGCCGGTGCAAGGACGCGTAAGCCGGGACGCCGTCGGCGGGGATCTGGAGGAAGGCTGCGCCGTCTGCGCCCAGCTTTGCCAGCCAGCGCTTTTCCGCGTCCCCAGCCCCGCGGCGCAGCGCGGCCTCGAACTCGCACAGCGCCTCGCGGAGGTGGTAGCCGCGCATCTCGGCGGTGGGGACGGGGAAGCAGCCGGGGTCCAGGGTCTGAGCCAGGATGCTGAGGCCAAAGGGGTTGAGGATGATGTTACCGGGGAAACCGGCCAAAGGGGAGCGGCCTGGGTTCTGGGAGGCCCACCACCAGGCCTGGCCCCCGATCAGCAGGCCCCCGCCTTCGGCCACGAACTCCTGGAGCTGCTTGGCCTCCTTGTCACTGTAAGCCACGCAGCAGTAGACACGCAAGCCGTGCGTCAGGCGGGGCTGCAGAGCGCACTCCAGGCCGTGCCCCGACAGCAGGGCGCACAGGTTTTTCAGGTGTGTGTTCACCCCAAATTTGCCCGTCCGGCCTCCGGCCAGCCAGCGCGCAGCGTTGAGCAAGAAGGGCCCCATCTTGGGAGCACAGAGCATGCCCTCGTGGGCGGCGAGGACCACCCGGCCCCGGCCATAGCGGGCGGCCGCCAGGAAGCAGCCGAGCGCGGCGTCTAGGCCCAGCGGGAAGGCCAGGGCCCCGTGCACCAGCAGCTGCGAGGGGACGCCCCCCGTCTTGATGTCCAGCTCTGAGATCCCTTCCAGGAGCTGCTGCTGATCCCGCCTGAGGTCCTCCCCGAACCTGGAGAGTGACACGGGGACAGAGGGGCTCCAGTCAGTCACAGCACGGAAGCGAGCTCCTAGATGGGGCCATCTGTGTGCACAGTTCCTGCCCGCCTCCTGCGTCTGCCCAACAACTGCTAGGCTCGAGTATGGAATACCATTCACCCTATCGAACCCACGGCATAGTTTTTCACCTCTGAACAACTAACTTACGGCACATCACTGCTGAAGTGACAGTGTTGACTCTTACATAGTGACACAAAAATGGCGCTTATCTTATAACCAAAGTTGTCATGGAAATACTGAGGAGTGAGGTCGTGGCCTTATCTGTACATCCTAAAGTCCACATAAACACTTCCAGGAATTCTTCCCATGCTAGCCAACTGGGTGTTGAATATTCTGGCTTGAATTTCATGTCTTTTTAAATAATTAAACATATATAAGTTAGAAAAAAATAGTCCATTGTTTCTAGACAAAATAGTCCTACTGTATTTCTGAGAGCTACATTTCTTCTAGAAAAAAAGCTCTGAGCTAGAAACAGAAGTAAATTGTTTAATACTACACTTAAAAATTTATACACACACTTAAAAAATTCTCAAATATGATGAGAGTATCACTTTTTATTGAGAAATGGTCTAAATGTAATAAAGTAAAAAAAAAAAACCTTGTATGTCAAGATTTTTTTTAAACCAATTTGTAGATACTGTAAGTGTCAAACAACGGGACACTGGTTAAATAAGTTGAGGTTAACTGTAGATGGCATACCATATGGTAATTAAAATAAGTATTAATATTGGAAGAAATGGAAAAAATTTAGAAATCAGATTCCAAGATACTGTGCCCTAAATAAACCAAATTTTGTGAAACAAACCACCAAAAATGAAAAAGCAAATAGAAAACACAAAACCAGACAAAGAGGCAGAATCTAGAGCATATTTCTCACATCTTCAGTGACCATCTTGGCTAGTGGGCTTATAGGCGGTTTTAATGATCTTCACAAAACTTTATTGATGAAAAGAGCACCTCTTGCACAGTTTCTCCCTTAATTTCTCTTCAGCATAAAGGAGGAGAGATAAAAAAAAACGCATTAATCATACCATGGCTTGCTATTTATTAGTTAAAAACAACAGGCAAATCCATGCGATTTAACACGGACCGATGTCCGGAACGTTCTGCGGAGCAAAAATATTTGCAAAATAGCAGAACTTAGGGATGTACTTATGTAAGACAAAAATAAAACAAAGTTAATAAATCTCAATATATGTGTCAAAAAAGTCAGGATAAAACCACAATAAACTTGGATCATGGAATAGAGAGAAAGGCTGGTGTTGAAAGAGATGGTCAAAGGGGCTTTTGCCTCATTGTTAGTTTTTCCTTTTCAAATAAGGAGAATGTACGAATGTATTTTCTCTGGTAATTAAAAATTAAATTTAAAATGCTAAGGTAACTGCTGGAAAAATAGAAATAAAATGCATAATCTACAAATGTGTTCAGGAATTTAAGGAATAGAGAAAACTTAGTCAAAAAAGGAATGCAGAAAAGAAACAAAGCATAACGACAAAATAAGGCACGAAGAAGAGGTACACTGAAATTATCACTCTATATAAATGGGTCAAATTTCTGTATGAAAAGATAGAGCCTCGTAGCTTGGGTTAAAAACATCTAGGTATAAGCTGCTTGTAAAAGACATACTCAACTGACAGAGAAGGGCTGAAAATGAGGAAATCTGCATACCAACAAAGCTATATCGAAAAAAACAACAAAAAGAAAGCAGAAGTGCTGGTATTAATATGAGACACAGCTAAATTCAAAGAGGAAAGAGTTAAAATACACCAAATGAGTACTTTCCATGGGTGAATGTTACACTTTACCAAAGATACAATTCTCATCAATTTTTAGGGTCCTAAAGACGAAGTGCAGAGAGCAAAAACTTCCACAAAGCAGAGTAAAATTTGATGAACTCATAATTGCATTTAGGATGGTAATGGATCTGTCAGCATCCAATCGGTCAGTTACACTTAAAAAGAGAGAGAGAGATGATTTGAGCAGAAGAAAAACCACGCTTGATCAGAAGCAGAGAACACTGATGAAATATCTCCCAGACGCTGAGGATGGTGGAGAGAGAGCCTAGGATGCCGCATTCCACCAATTTGTGGCATAAATATGAGGAAAAAAGTAGACTTTCTTAAACGTGATGCATTAAAGAACATACCAGTTTTCAGCACACAAGCACATGCACAGATGAGCAGATTAGATGATCTGCATCAAGCTTTTTTTTTTTAATGTTTTATTTATTTCGAGTAGAGAGAGAGAGAGCATGAGCAGGGGAGGGTCAGAGAGAGAGGGAGTCACAGACTGAAACAGGCTCCAGGCTCTGAGCTGGCAGTTAGCACAGAGCCCGACGCGGGGCTTGAACCCACGAACCGCAAGATCATGACCTAAGCAAAAGTTGGACGCTTAACCGACTAAGCCACCCGGGCGCCCCTGCATCAAGCTTTTAAGAGCAGTAGCAACCTCAGTCCAGACGCGTGAGGATGGGGACGGCAGTGTGGGATGAAAGACAGCCTCCTATCCTATATATATTTCTTTGTTCTCTGTATGTTTTTGACAATAAGCTTGAATTCCTTTTCAAGTAGTTTTGTAAAAAGATGGGATGTCTCTCAAAAGACGAATGAAGGCAGGAAGAGCAAGCACAGTAGATGGGAAACCACGTAATTCTCAACAGATGGTTTGACAGTGTTATAAAGGCAGTATTAATGGTCTCGGATATCTTTTTACCAATATTTAAATCTTCTTGTATACTATCAATAGTATTGAAGTCTGGAAAATAATGAAAGTAGCTTTTGCTTAACGGGCTTAATATATACTAGGCACTCACACATAAGGACTATCTCTCTTATTCTTTTTTTTTTTTTTAACATTTATTTATTTTTGAAAGACAGAGCATGAGTAGGGGAGGGGCCGAGAGAGAGGGAGACACAGAATCCAAAGCAGGCTCCAGGCTCTGAGCTGTCAGCACAGAGCCCGATGTGGGGCTCAAACCCACAAACTGCGAGATCATGACCTGAGCTGAAGTCGGACACTTAACCAACTGAGTCACCCAGGCACCCTTATATCTTTTAATTATTATGATAACCCTGAAATATACTCACATCACAAATGAGGCTTAAGAAGTTATGCAGTTTGTTCCATGGTTCTTAGCTAGTAACTGGCAGGGACAGGAAGCAAATCCAGGGTGGTTTGCCTCTACCCATTGTGTCCACACAGCAGTAGAAACTCTCCTTCAATTGCTTGAGTCTTTGGATTAAGCCCACAAGTGGGTATATGGCAATGAACACATATAGTTTGTGCAAAGGAGGCTTTAAATAGATGTGAAGGTGCAAATAATACTTAATTTATGAAAAATGAAACGTGTTCCTTTAGAGCTGACAGTGCAAGAGGCACTGAGGAAGGAGGGAAGAAGAAGGTGATGGTGTTAGGTAATTCACCAGGCCACACCTAAGCAGACAGGTGATACATGCAGTGGCTGTGTGTGTGTGTGTGTGTGTGTATAGGTAGGCTTCACACCCAGTGTGGAGCTCAATGCAGGGCTTGGACCCACCCTGAGATCAAGACCCAAGTTGAGATCAAGAATCAGATGCTCATAAAAGCCGTCTATGAGAAGCCCTCAGCTAACATTATCCTCAGTGGGGAAAAACCGAGAGCTTTCCCCCTGAGATCAGGAACACGACAGGGATGTCCACCCTCACCACTGTGGTTTAACATAGTGCTGGAAGTCCTAGCATCAGCCATCAGACAACAAAAGGAAATAAAGGCATCAGAATTGGCAAAGAAGAAGTCAAACTCTCACNAGTTGCTCAACTGACTGAGCCACCCAGGCACCCCACCCATGTAATGGTTTTCTGAATGCAGCTTGAAGAACCTCACAATAATGACAGCTATGAAGAGAGGGCTCATTGGGAAGGGAGCCACTCTGTCCCTTAACCATACATTGGCCTTCCCTATCCTATTCCTCATGGTGCCTAACTGACTTATTTTTCCTGAGGTGTTTGGTTTTTGTTTTCTTTGCTCTGACATCCTGCTTTTCATCTCAGTCTTTTACTTGTTTGATTTAACATGTATTTTTGGAAAGTTCTAAATAGAACTTTTATAGCCTGAAACATTCTCAGGGAATCTGCTTCTGTTCACTAGGTCGCATTTTTCTTCCATGCCTGATTGATTCTGTCATCTTTCCATACTAAATTTCTGTCTCTTCTGTATTTCCCTTCTAAATTTATTAGTGTTTTCATAGAGTTATTGTATGAATTCCACCCCAGCCCCCCATTAGCTGTGACAGATCTCTTGCATTTTCTGAAATAGTTTGGTTCAGTTCTTCATATGCTCCGGGACCCGTTTGTCTGTACTCACACCCCATGTCTATCCACCTTCCCAGATTATATGGGAGTTGGTATAGTGCTGCTTTCTACCTTCTTGTCGCCTGAGGTTTGTAGCATGAACCGAAGGGCAAAGTAGTCACATGGGCCTACTGCTGTCCTTGCTGGGGGCTAGTCCCTGCACTTTTGGGGACCTAAGGCTATGCCTGCTCCACCCAGGCAGGCGTGGAACGCACCTGAGGGGTTCTGCCACCACTGTGCATGGAAGATGACAGCTCCAGCATCCCTTTCTGCCCCCACCAAGTCCCCAAGCAGCTCTGTGGCCTTTATAAACTCACCCAGTGGATTCATTCTCCTAGGATACGAGAAGGCATAAATGATAATTCTTGGATTTGGGGTGTTAGCTTTTTTCTTGTGTCTGGGGTGGGGGTGGTGTCAGGAGATGGTACATACTGTGCCGCACATCAGTCACCTGAGCCTCAAAACCTCCACGTTCAGCTCTCTGTTTAGCGTTTTTCATTCATTTGGTCAGATTGGGTGGTGGGGGCAGTTCTGGGAACTAGCCCCATTTCAAACAGTCTTTACCTGGAAATTCTCTGGACTGTGGGGAGGATCAAATGAGAGAACATAAAATCTTCAGAAGATGCGTAAACTGCTGGCATGTGTTTACTTTCATGTGAGCAAATCCTAATACGTTCTAGGCCTTGTAGGTTATGCCACGTGTAAATGTCATGAGCTCTTGTTCCGGGAGCAGTATTTTTCCTAGACTCTTCTGTGCCTTCCTATAAAAGTAGTGAGTGCCTTTGGATCTGACTTTATTCTTTTTTTTTTTTTTTTTTTTTTTTTTTT